>NW_015090798.1:2805246-3040740 GCF_001431845.1 Calidris pugnax | reverse complement strand
TATTATATTCCCATATATTTGTGCAATAGTGCCAGAGAAAAAAACCATATCCTTTGGTATTCCTTTGTGCCATGACCACTTAAGAGTTAAATCCTCGTTATATCCACAAACTTCTTTAACATCTATAAAAATTCTAGGACTTTTCTCTCTCAGGAAAAGCTGTGAGAGTGTTCCCCTCTAATTGAAAAAGTCCTTCATATTGTACCGTCAGACATCACTTAACATTGGTAACGCAAAAGTCCATTCAATCCTACCTTCCACCTGCATGTAATTGTGACTCCAGCTTGATTGTGTCACAAAAATTTTGGGAGTCTGTGAATAACTACTCTTCTTGTCTATTATTTAATTTATACACTGGCAGAATGTCAGCTCTTGGAATGATTTGAAGGGCAATTTTCTATCAACTTCAGTCATTTACTTCCAATGCTACATTCGCTCCTTTGGACTAAGAAAATTAATCTGGCAGGTGCTTCAGAAATCCCACATGCATTTTGCAGGGATACGGCATGTGTGAAATTCATATTCTGTCAGGTAGCACCAACAACATGGAAGTATGAAGTTCCCTCTTTAGTCTGGGAATCAACCACTCTTGCAAATATTGGATACATTACATTCAAATGTTTTCCTTCCAGAAGACTTAAGTGTGTTCGTAGGCAGTCTAACTCATATAAAAAACGAGGAGGTCATGAAATTCATTCAGAATGATGAAGTTTCTCACTTTGTGAGCCTGTGACCAGTTTGTTTGCTTGAGAGCAGGCCAGAAGTATCAGTCCTTTAGCCTGAGAGTCGGGTTGTCCCAAGGATCCCAGCTGAATGCTTTTCTGACTAAGATTCCCAGTATACGCCCGCCTTCCAGCCTTACTTTTACCGATGTCCTCGGCAAATTAAAGACAATCACTAAGTGCTAGCCTGGTTTTTGCTTCCAGGAACCTGCTCTGCATTTCAGTGAAGATGCTTCACTCTTTGTCTCTGTTCCAAGGCTGCTCTCACACGGCTTAGCACAGTGATTCTCACATCTCATCACACCTACTGGGTAGCTCTCAGTATTTAAGCATCTTCTATGCAACAGGGACATTAAGCAGAAGTACATAGTAAACCTAATTATTTTCTTGTTGTCTGGTCAGTAGTCTTATTTGTAGTCTTCACCACAAAGAGACTGGCTATTTGAAATTATTTCTTTTAAAAGATTTTCACTCAGAGCAGGAGGTTGTGTTGGAATCTGCTGTGACAGTGATAGAGAAGAGCCACAAGGTCTGAGTCTCTTGCACTCCAGGCAGCCCTGTCAGAGATTCCTGACATCTCTTAGAAACCATCTGAACTTTCAGCCATGCCTTCACCAGACACTGTGGAACTGCAGATGTTTTTATTTACTGAGCAGCTTTCAGCACAATGTTTTCTTAAGGAACTCACACCTTACACCCTCTTAGGTTGCTCCAGTCTGGTGAATTTGGTGGAACAATGACAGCAGAAACCCCGTAATGAGTTTGTGTCCTCATAATCACTGCAAAGAGAAAAGAAGGTTATTTGTCAGTAAATGGAAGATACAAGTAAACAAGTACAAATTTTTTGTTCCTCAAACATCTGAAGGTGTAATTGAAGTTCAGCTAGAAATCTTCCCAAGTGTAAAAAGCAAATGGATTTAGGGAACACAGATTGCTAAATCACTGTCCAAAATTAGTCAATTAGCCTATGGCTCTTTGCTCGATGTGGCAAAGACATTAACAATATGGATAATGACATCGATAATGCATTTGGGACTGCTTTTATCTACATCCAAAGTAGTTACATATCACATAGTACTCTCTGTACTTACTGCTTAGAGTAACTCAGTAATTTAGAGTTGAGATATGCCTTAGCAAAATCCAGTCTCCTCTGTACTGAGCCTCTTTTGTCATTTACCTACTGCAATTTATGGTTGTTTTGTTTAGATCTATGGGCACTGATGTTTTCCCTGTGCTTTCCTTTGAGTTCCTAGCTCTGTTTTGCTGTAGTATAAATCCTGATGGTTTGTACCTCACATTGTGTCTGTACTGGCTGCCCAGTTTAACAACTCTTCCGTAACCTGACTTACTAGTCTTCATATCATGCAGCAGACCCGATCCAACTCACAATGCCAACAGCCTTTTGCAACATGGGTCAAACACAAATCATTTTGTAATACAGGGTTTAATTAGTTTTAATCTGAGATGACCTGAGATGGTTTTATCTGCTGTACTTTTGCAGACATAGTCACATGAATATGATCACAGGACATCTTAGAGAGGTTATGATCTTTTTCGTTCATTCACCTTGTGCTTACCTGTAACATTTATTTCACTGAATTTCACTGAATTTCACTGCTTACCTGTAATATTTATTTAGGAGACAATTGGCAATAGTTTGGCAATTATTGCTTAATGGCAGGTTTATAGCCCACAGTTCATCATCTATCAGTAAATGTGTGTAGAACACAAACCAGCGATGGGGTGCATAGGCAGAACAGGTTTCCTTTCCACAGACTGTTTATCAGAAGTGACTGGAGAAAGCATAACTTTCAAGCCACCCAAAGCAAGTATTAGGAAGGAGAGAACTCACCCTCAGTTAGGCTTTTAATGAGCCAAACAATTATACTAAAAATTAATAGCTATTTGGGTCGCTCAAAAGGATCATCTCGTCTGGGAGCCTGTCTCTGCCCATGGTGTACAGAGCTCAGAGAAACAGTGTATGCTGGTCTGATTAATTCTCCAGGCTCATCCTAAGTGTTGGTGTTACATTTGCTGCCTTCCATTTGTCTGGCATAAGAAACAAGGTACAGGCGGTATAGATTTTGTAATTTCATACTAGAGTTCCCACAGTATCCCCAGCTGAAGGGATATAATCCTGACAACTTGCTACTACTCATTCGTTTTATTCTTATAGTGCCTTCTTTACTGATGTTTCACCTGAATTCAGACTCTTCCTTCCTTGAATATTTGTCCCCTAAGGAATTTGTATGAGCAAATTCTGACGTTGTGATTTCCTAACAAACTCTTACCCACTGGAACAGGGTTTGATGCTCCTGCATGTAATGAGCATAAACATACTCTTTGGAAAACTTCTTCCTTTTTTATGTTTCTATCTGTTTGCAACCCTTTAGGTTGTTGGCCAATTTCTTCAAACTGGCAAGGGCAAGGCTTTGTATTAAGCAAATGAACAGAACACAACTGGCATTTCTATGAAGAGTGTCTATGGAATAGGGTGCTCTTAGGAGCAGCAGATATCCAGAAGCTCTGATTTCCTACCATCAACAAAAACATAAAACCAGGATTTTCCCTAGAATTTCATCCCCTCTAAGTAGCCTTTCTGACAAACAAAAAGATCTCCAGTGATGTTCTGTTTCTGGCAGTTCTATTTCAGTAAGAAGGAGTGAATACTGAAAATAGGAAAAGGATACCAAAATTTAAGCAGAAGCTGGTTATAACGTGGAATTATTATTTGACTCCAAAATACAGCATTCTAATTAAAAGCTCAACATGTGATTGTTATATAAAGCTCATGAAGGCTTCATAGATTTCATAGTAAGTTTTTTATGTTTTGCAATAAAAGCTTGTAAGGGCTCCACTGTGTGCAGTGGTACTTTATTTCCAATATATCTGTATAGAAGTAACTGCGTAGTGTTTACAAGAAAAAGGAGAATTTTTTCCTGGTATGCCTTGCAAGTGATGTATGAGGCACGATAAAGGGATTGTGTTATAAAGGAATCTCCTTCACATTAGAGACTAATGTGTAATTATCCATTACCGAAATTGAAATGCAATTGCTGGACTGCGTGTTTCAGTCCTCCTCTGTTACCCAACAATCACATTTGGTTTTTAATTGCTAATTTTCTTCTGTCTTCTTTTAGCGAAACCATTGTATTTCTTGTTATCATCATCCCATTTGGGGCTGGTTTCTACCCTAAAGTACAGAGAATTTTTTCAACAGTATGGTAACTGATAATTAGCTTTTTTCTTTTCTGTACAGCTTTATGGAGGTTGAGCAAGCTTGCAAAGCAGACCAGTTTATAAGATCAGACCCTTCCAAAAGTGACTTCTCCAGTCCGGCATGATTTTGGTTCTAAATAATACATTAATTAGTATCCTCAGATAACATGCATATTTTTTCCTTATTATATGTTATTAAAACAAGCCTAGCATTTTTTCTTCTTTCTCAAGAGTTTCATTTCCAGGCTGCAGGAACAGTTGCTGTGTTCTCAGTATTTTTCAGTGCTACCCTTTCTCAGTATTACTGCTAAGTAATGGCACCATTCCTCCATTATTAGTTCTTGTCAACCAGGAATTACTTTGCATATTTAGAAAGGATAGGATGGAGAGAGGAAAGTAAGAAACAGGGAAGCAGAGAAGCAGACATTTCACTGTCTTGAATTTTCTGTGACTAAAAGCATGTTTTCTAAAGTAAAAAGCAAAGTCTGGCAAAATCCTGTGGTAAATTTAGTCTGATATTCAGTATATTCTGTGGCTATTTTCCCACTGTGCTTTAATAGTGGCTCCAAGTATAAAACAAAAAGCAATATATACAGTTTGTGATTCAATCTGAAAGGAGAAAAGCATGCGATTTAACATGACAGTATGATATACTGGAGTGGCAGAATGCATACTAAGGAATCCATACTTTGGTAAGCACAGGTGTTTGTGCCTGTGATGTTAGAATAGAATAATTCTAGAAAGAAGAGACCTGATCATATAAAAAAAATTACATATGATAATTCCAGTTTGAATACATACATGTTAATTCTTTACATGGTAGGTTACTTTTGTCCACACAGCAACAGTTCTAGATGCTATAGATCATATTTTCCTTTGCTTCTTAATCTTATACATTTAATACTGAATTAGTGAATAATATATATTTCAATGCAAATAGAAGAACAATTTCTGCTTATGACCCAACAGAATTCCTTCAGAAAAAGCTTTTTTTTTTTTATAAAGCTTTTCAATATTTGCTTGCGGTAAAAAATGGTGTTCCAAACTTTATAGAAATTTAGCAGTTATTTGGTAGGAGGTACGTATTACTGGCTGTTAAAGCTGTTCAACAAAGTAGTTGTCAAACTGAGATCTTCATACATCACTGACTCCTAATATGTTTAAAATGTGGATTTACTACTGTAGTGTCTGTATTTACTAAATGAAATATAATTAATTAAAAGACAGAGTAAAGCATGATTATTGTTCATGTCAGTTTGACATCTTGTGATTTCTTAACACAGAAGTTAGGCAGGTTACTATTTTGGAGCTATAATCTGAAGTAGAAACTGTTCTACTGAGTGTAGAAAAAATACTACGTCTCAGCAGCTGCTGAGTCATATATCAAGAAAAACCTCTATGATTAATTGCCATTATGCAGTTCTCCATGGGTGTTTTACATGGGATATTGAATGTATCCAGAAATTAGTCAGGAAGTGCAGTTAAAGGTTTAACTTAGTGTATCTTTCACGTGGGTTTGGACAAAGCTGAAGGAAATTGTTACTGAAAGTTGGAAAGATGGAAAGAAATAGATGGTGCCTCTTTCATTTGAAGGATTTTGATGGCTTGCAAAGAAACGTCAACACTCACATGGAGGGCAAAGGAGGAAAAAGGTAACTACAGGAACATTATGTTCGTTGTGCCTTTTTCAACTAAAAAGTTATAAATTTTAGGATGAAGGGAGCAGGAGTTAATGCCCTGCTGACGGGCTAGATGACCTTTGGAGGTCCCTTCCGGCCTGGGCAATTCTATGATTCTATGATTCTATATTGGCTTTGCAATATTTAGTTACTTTAGCAGGGAGCTCTCTAGGAATGGGTACACAGATGGTCCCAACAAACACAACCCATATTTAACTATTTTCAAGAACGTTTCCAGAACACCAAATATTGCCTCAGAAGGTGAGATGGTTTATTATGTTTTCCTGAGATTTTTCTAATTTAAATTAGTTTTCGTAGAAATGAGAAATGGGAGTGAGCTGGCCAAAGGTCAATACTTGATAATTTTATTATTAATAAAATCTGGCTCCAGTCATGAAAGTATTGGATCTGCAATAAAGCGTAGTTACAAAATGCATAATTATTTTTTTGTTGTATTTTAACTTGGTGGTGAAGTCAACTTCAGGTCACATTGTATAATGAGGGTAATATAAAACAAAAAAAATTTATTGATATATTGAAGGATAAACACATGCTGTTCAGTTTCCTGCATAGGTTAATAATAAGGATTTTAAAATAAATCCTATTTGAATCCTAAATGGTTTAGGATTCAGTTTATTAAACAACAGATGTTTTGCTTTATATTTTTTTCCCTCCTTATTGAAAAGTGGGAAATCATGCATTCATGAGGGAAAGAGAATTTCTTAAAGGGTTTGGAATAGAATGGGTAAGTTTTTGTCTCTCTTTAAGGTTAGCAATAGGTTAAGCATGTTCCACATAACTGACTTAGGTTTATTTTCATGGGTTTTTTCTATGGTGTAGCAGTTTCTGATGCACAATTTTCCATTAAAGGTTTTTACACTCGCCCCTCTCATTTGAATGTTGAAGTCACTTTACAGAGACAGTGTCAAACGCATACGTATGCATTATTTATAAACCACAGCATTTGGTTTGTAGCATCTAGAATCTAATGACAGGAGTGAACATTCAGCTCTGCACCACAGCTTTGGATGTAAGTTTTAATCAAGCATTTGTGCCAAATGTTGATTATCTGTTAATCAGCTCAAATAAACCTGAAGCTAAGTATCACATGGCACATGAAAAGAGCTATTTTTGGATTCAGAGACAGTCAATCTTAAGGTAGAATTAAAATTCCAGAGATGAGCTGTTGGGAAGCATAACTGAAAAAAATATTTTTACCTATACAAGATTGAGTATTTGCTGTTTATAGAGAGCAACGTTTTGCAGTCAGAAACAAACAGTTTTTAATTTTTCTATTCCTTTACTCATAAGAAAATCAATGAACTATCTAGTATAAACTGGGGAAAATGTAGCCAAATATACAATACTGCAATGGACAAACTTTGTAAATCTGTCACAAATTGGATGGATGAATAAATTTACTTTTGCTCTTTTGTAGACTTAATCTGGATCTCACCCAATTTCCCTCAAAACTGACAGGCTGATATATACTTTTATTTCACTTTTGTGATAATTGTGGAAGTGATAATTATCACTGTATTCTACAGTGCTTTTCACTAATAAAATTCAGACAATATATAACTGTAAATGTCATATTTCATACCAATGTATCTAAAATGAAATCTAAACTTAGCTAGGTTGAACAGCAAATTGAAAGCTCTGCAAGAAAAAATAATGTCTAGGAAATTAGATTAACATAATGATTCCTGCTGCACTTTAACTAAATTAAAAAATTCATCAAAAAAAAGAGGAGAAAGCTCTCTTGATTTTCAGAAATCTGTATTTTAACACACCAGTAGCCCTTGTCTCATCTGCCTCTTAAATCAGACTGTATCTTTGACTGTGAAACTTTTCCTTCTGATGTATTTTCTCTAACAGAACTGTGGGGTTACTAAATTTCTTGTAAATTACGGAGTACTTTTGGCAGAATAATGATTTTGCACTGGAGATATGCTGTATATCTACTTAACTTGTGCTTGTGTTTGGTCTACATCAAGGATTTCAGTTAGCTTCCAAGTGAAAAGAAAGGAGAAATCAAAACAAAACAAATAAAAAATCCTGAGCCATGAACAGTTTCAGGAGCAGTCCAGGTAATATTGCCAAATTGGCAGGACATACACAATCTGTCATCTGTCAAGCTATCGCATTTGGTGAGCAGCAATTCAATGTTAGCCATCTGTTGAAATCTTTTTCACATGTTGTGGTTATACTCATTTCCTAGGTAATTTTAAAATATGTTAACAAAATGTTACTGACCTAATGTGCATGAGAATAAATTAATAGATGAATCCATATGGTTGTAGCCTTGGAAGTTTTTACAACTGTGTCCTTGACCCATAGCGTATTTGGCAGTGGTTAATTAGGCAGATCTATTAGCCAGAGAGTCTTTTTACAGAAAATCCATGGAACTGAAATGATCAGTCTCTGCAGCTGTGTAACCAATAACTTTTGAGTGTATCCAGGTCAAATTCTAAAAAAATATGTAGGCTGTATCTACATCACTGTGGACAGTTTATTTCTATGCACAATATCTTATAAGGCATCAAGTCATTCAGATTTCATCTGAGTCAAACTTTCTCAAAGCTCAAGAAAATTTGCCTCTGTTGGGACTTTCTCTACCTAATCAGTGTAATGAGGATGTTCAGAGATTTGATCTGCTTTTAGAAATGTGGTTATAACTCTAAGCCTTAATTTTAGGCTTAGATGTGTTTAAATTTGAAGTCAATTTCACTTCTGGTGACTGTATTAATAAATAATACTGCCTTCCCAGCTGTTGATCTGACACATGCACTGAGACTAGTGGTCAGCTGTGCAGCTTGTGTTTCCATGGGCAACGGCTGAAGAAGCTCATATGAGTAAAAGAAGAAAACAAGCAAAGTGCAAAATCCTTTATGAACATCTGACTGCTGCCTTAAAATAGATATTTGAAGTGTCCTTACTGACTGTCAGGAAAAACAGAAAAAAAATCACATATTCATGACCTGCACTTCATCTTTTACTTTGATTTTGAAATACAAAGGGTTTGGCTCTGGGTTTTATTATAGTATCATAGCAATCTTTTTTTTTTTTTTTAAAAACAAAAACAACCCACAAACCCACAAAACCACAGCAATTACATTTATAGAGTGTACCCCTTAGAGTATACTGTAACTAAAGCAGAAAAGTCAAATACCAAAATATATGATAGAAGTCCATGTGACATTTAAAAACTCAACTTAATTACAGATAATCTGGAGATCCTATTACTAAAGTAGATTAACGATTCATGGAACTGAAACTAAAACATAAACCTTAACAGATAATTTTGAGCTCACTGTGGTTTTTCAGTATCTCAGTTGGTCATATTGTATAAGCAAATCAAGAAATCAATGTGGAGATTATAAACTGATAGTTTCATCAGTTTGGGGGGAAGATGTTACAAAGAGTTAGGACGCATAGATTTTAGTTAGTTTTTAATGTTTTATTGCTTTTCTATAGACGTGTGGCCAATATTAACATTATCAATTTCTTTTTTTTTTCTGTGTCTGTTCATGCCAACCACAAGCCAGTTATGAGTAAATCATGATGATCACTGTATTCCATTCTGAAGACTGAAATTGCAGCATAGAAAGCCTTTAGGAATAGCGTCTAACTCTCCCATCCTGCAATATCATGTTTTTAGTTGTGAAGTGCACACCTCTTCTATTAATATCATTTGTGAGAAAGAAGTAATATTGTTAAAAGTCCATAGTGTTTTCTTGGTTATAAAAAAAGATGTGGGGTTTTTTTCATTCTTTTGGTAAAATACTAGCATTTTGATAAAATATTGAACTGAAGATGAGGATTAAGCATAAATACTAGGAATTCTAAAAGTATTTGAACTAAGAAAATAACTTCCTTCTGTGACCCATACCTCGTCTTTATGTATTTGTTGAATACCCTGGATTTTGCAGGCTGAGTAGTTTTCTCACCAGTGGCTTTCATCCTATAAGTAACTCTGGACACCCCAATTGTTAAATTGGAGAAGCAGATACACCAGCACTCATAGGAGACTTGCCTGCCTATTCCAGGAAAAAGTCACACACCTGACGAATGCATGACTCACTTCTTACAGGAGTCAGTCAGAACAAAGAAAATCGCATGGAGAAGTATCAATTGACTCTATTTATGTAAATAAAGCAGTACTCATGGCAGAACAGCCTGGCTGAATGCAGCTGGGTTTTGTCCTATTGTTTAAATGCCAGGTCAGGTGTCTGCCTCTCACGTGTGTGTTCTGAAACAAGAAATCATACGTTGAAACTATGAGTTTCTACTGCTTCATCTGAGCTGTTACCGCAGCTTGCTTTTCCTGAAGGCATTAGTATGGGAATCCATCCCTGAATGCATCTGTGTTCTGGGACACAATTTAAAACAGAACAATGTGATTTGTTTATTTGTTTCTCCCTTCATTCTTGACATTTTAGCTGTGATATCTCTATGGATAACTGCCTTTCCTCAATTTACTTTAAGGAAGTTATTATTTCTGTTCTTTTTAAAAGAGGTTTACTTGACTTTTCAGATAGCAAAATTTTCTTCTTTGCTCTCCTAAAGTAATCTCTCTATTTTGTAACAGCTACTCATATTGCAGTTACTTGCTTTACTTGTGTCTCATTTCTTACTATATTCATTCCAGTCTATATATTGCTCTTACCCCTCACTACATCTATTGTTTCATTCTCTGAACTTTACAATTGCCCGTGTGTTTGAAACATCGAGTATTTTCACACCAAGCATTCTCTTTCATTCAAAGAAGTAAAGGCTCAAACCTTTAAATCCTTCCTTTTATATATAATTGGATATTGCATTGGTTGTCTTTATTATATTATATCCAACTCTAGCCTTTAGAAACACTAGTCTTATTGCACAAAGTTTTTCTTTCCCTACAGTCCCTCCACCCACAGTAGTTTACCTGTATCACGTGGGCTTTCCATTGTCCAAATTGCTTTGCAGTTGGCATACTTAAACTCTTGCTTAATGTGTGTTAGATGTTGTAAACACTTTATCTTAGTGGCAAACACAGTAAATAAAATTAGCTAGCTAGGTGGCTGACCTCCATTGAATGAAAAACTGTTAATCAAGATAGTATGTGACTGTGGCTCTTTTCAGTAAAGATTCTAAATCAAGGACATTCTCCATTTATTCTGACATTGACCTGTGCTTTGTCTTATTTTTCATTCTCTGGACTTTAGTTACAAGTTACCATTCATTTGTCCTTCTTTATGCTGTTAAAGAATTAATTTGGTTTTGGTGGAGCTTAGATAAAATGTCCCCATTCATCTACTGGCAATTAAAAAACACACACATACTCTTATAATCTATTGAGCTGAAGTGTATGTAGACACCAGTGAATATCTGAGTCCTTTGAGACCCCTCCAGTTTTTTTCCCTATTGTACTCACCTCACAATAATTAAATATGGCACCATAGTGTCCAACCTTAACAGCATATGCTAATTGCAAAGTCCTTATGGGCTTTTATGGTATTCTGACACTTTTCTTTTGCAGTTCAAACTCCAAGGAAATGTTTATAAGCATTGATTAATTCTGTTTTCGCACACCTGTGTGATTGCTAGTGCTTGAAAACCAAAAAGGGAAGAGCTATTTTAATAGCATTGCCATTAATGATGGATTTGTGACTTGTTTGCGCAACATCGGTTGAATAGACCTGAAGTTAGATTTTAATATTCTTGCTAAAATTATTCATAGTTACTGATGGAATTTCTCATGGGTGAAAAAGCCAGAGATTTTTAAATTATATCAGATATTGTTACCCTGTCTTATTCTCCTTTCACAGAGCTTCTGTTGTACTTAAACCTTGGTGCAATCGTTTGACCTAAGAGATCTGGGCTTAATTTTGTAAACGGCATCCTGGATCAATTCAGCTTTCTATTCAGACCCCTTCAAATCATTTTATTGCTACTAACTAGTTCTTTAAGTTCTATTGTGTTTTTCATGCTTTCCGTTATGACATTGATTGATCACTTCAAAGTATATTCCTCCCCCCAGCCCTTGGTAGTGATGTCCTGATGTAATACCTCATAAAAAGTTAGGTAGAAAACTGTCAGCTAAGGGAAGCTGCAATGTCTGTATTTCTTTCTGAGCTCTTCCAGAAAGAACTTTACATGCATCTTCTGTATCATGAACATTTTTGTAAAGCCCTGAACCTACTATGAGTGCATTGCTAGGCTGACACAAGCCCATGCAGCCACCGTAAGGTATCCAACAGGCGGGTCAGAGCCCCTTTTCCTGCTCCAGCTGGCTTACCTGGCTTTCCAAAACACAGCAATAGTATCCTAAATATGTACGCAGATAAAATTTCTGGCCAGAGCAAAATGACAGTATCTTGAGAAACCCAAATACGTGCAGCGCTATTAAAAGAGGAACATGCAAAAAGCAAATAGAAGAAAAAGCTCAAGACATTTCGTGGTTTTGGGGAATGTGAAAAACATCCAGAAATGTCTTCCACCAAGAAGCTGTAAAAGTAACTTTACGCTCATAGAATGGTTTTATTACCAGTCACTAAAGGCTTTTCCTTTTGTCTTTACTCAAAGGTCTTTGGCTGGGCAATTTGGATTTTCATTGAAATACAGTCCAGACAATTGCGCATTTTTATGCTACTACTTGGAATAAAACCATAGACATTTAGTCTTCAGACAAAGCAAATTTAGGAATGTTCCCTACTGAAGCACAGAGATGCCAAACTGGCATGGTCTGTTCAACAGAATGCAAAAATGAACGACGTTGAGATCTTTTCTGAAGTAACAAAATTGCAGTGTTATTTTAGCTCTCTGAGATAATTACACACATGCCCCATTTATACTGCTGCGCCTTCTCTTGGTCCTTAAGATGTCAGGGCCCACTTGAGCTGCCAACTGAACTATCGAAAGGCTTTAATTAGATATGCTCTACCGTTACCAGATGTTATTTTCCTCTTCCCATTATGAATGAGTGCATTGCAACAGCTTGCTCTTTCATTTTATTTTTTTTTTAATTTATTGACTGTTTCTTGTTTTCATCAGATTTGTTCCTTGCCCCTACCAGACCTTGGCTTCGTCTGTTTGTTTATATATGTACACTCTGGGTGAAAGCAGTGTGAATAATGAAAACATGCACTGAAAATGATCACATTTCTTTGAATATTGCAACAGCTGACCACATGTGCAATGCTTCAGGAGCAGAACTTTTTGACCTACAGCTTTAGAATCGAAGCTCTCTCCCAGAAGAATTAAAAGCTTCCCAAACTAAAAAATTTGCATATGAATTTTCACACAGAAGGCACAACTGTCATTCAACTGAAACAAATATATCATAGAAAAAGCTATTGAATTTTTATATAACCTTTTGTCCTAGAAAAATGAGTCTGTGGCTAGGCTGGTATTTCATAAAATCAGGAATCATAGGACAATCTCAGTTGGAAGGAGCCTCTATAGATCAAAACTGGACTGCTCAAAATTTTTTATTCTTCTTTACACTGACCAAAGCTCTTATCTAGAAAATAACGCAGGTGAAACTATGCAAAAAACCGACATTTTAGAAGGCTGTCTTGTGTCAGCAGCCAAATCGTTAGCAGTTATTCAACTTGGAGCTTTTCTTCTCATTTTGACATGTCTACTATCAAAACCTACCTGAATCCAAAGTGGGGAAAAAAGCATGGGGAGAAAAGGCATGAAGTTATTTAAACGTTACTCCCCTCCAGGTTTCATGAAGTGCTACTTGGTATCATAAGCTTTTCACAGTATTGAACATACACAATATATTTTTGAACAAGCTATTGTACCTGCAATGCACAGGACAGTGCCATGCAGGGGTATTTGCATGCATTCTGGTGGCAGGATAACTATGCAGTGGTAATTAGCTCAGTCTGAAAAGAGAACAACTGACATTGAATGATTACACCTGTCAAAATGTAATCATCTACGAGGATTGTGATGGCTTCTGTGACTTCTTTAGTAGCCTTTATCAGCTGCATCTAGATATTTCTTAGAGAAAACACCATTCAAATTACGCTGCTGACAAGGTCATTAGATACTTCATATTATATTGTCTTGGAATTTCAGAGCAATCTGTCTTGGATTATGATTCTAGCTGTACCACATTAAAAAAAAAAAAAAAAAAAAAAAAAACTTAAAAAGATACCTACAACCCTTTCTTCCATGACAGCTGATGTCCCATACCTTCTTGGCTCACAAGTGGCAACAAACAGCTCTATGACTTGCCCATCTTTTAAAGACTACTGGGAGCCTTTCTGAAAGCCATCAGGCCACATTGACCTAGTCCTACTGGCAAGTCAATAGTTTGGAAATCATTCTGTTTTCCCCAGATAATTGCACTGGTCCCAGGAGTCAAGATGTGGCATTTCCACTGCATCAGAGTGCCTTTCAGGAGAATCAGATTTTGATGTTGCTGACTGTTTGCTTCTCCCCCAAGCACTTGACATTCTTTTAAAAAAAAAAAAAAAAAAAAAAGACCTTTAAAACTATCTAATAGCAAGCAGTTAGCAAATGGATTTATAAAAGAATTGGATTGCACTAGTGTGTCCTTCTAGAATAAACATCTACATCTGCTATTTGTTTACCTAAATATCCATGACAGTGAAAGCCATAACAATTTTTTTAAGGCAAGTATGATCATACATGTTTTTCACAAGCATCCTTCTTGTGCAGACTTCTGTACTTCTATTCACAATTTTTGAAAACCTGACTACATGTTCATCTGTATCTGCAAAATACCATAATTTCCTTAATAACTAGTTTAATGCAACTGTGGCCATAGTTGTAATTTTACTACTAAATATTGTGTAACAGAACAAGCTACATTAGCCATAGAGAATAAAAGGCATGGCAAGAAAGTCAACATTTATTTCAGGTTTACATTAGTTAAAATTGAAAGCAGTCTGAGGAGAAACAGCAAGAATTTTCAACAAGTGAAGTATTGATGAAAAATGAAAAAATAGAAACTGTTCTAAATGCCACCAGGGTAGGAATGAGTAGAAAATGTGATAAAGCTAGATTTAAATTAGATATTAGAAGGAACTTCTTAGCAAAAGGACAGTCTTAGAAAAAAACAATGGAAGGGTCATTTAGTCCATCCTGTTTGCCATAAAATGTCAACTGTTCTTGCCTCTTTCCAGGGAAATGTTTGGGTAGAGATCCAACCATCCTAGTGACTCCCTATGTTTGGCTTAAGAAAGGTTTCCTTAATATGAAACTGAGCATTTATACCTTTAGTTTTAATGGCAGCATTTCCTTCCCTAGGTGCTATGGATTTAAAGAGTCCCTATGGTTCATACAGCAAATTTTTTATCATACCCACCCTTTCTCCCTTGAATCTCTTTTCTAAGTTAAATAACCCCAGTACTTCCAGTCTTTCCTGGTAGGTCTTCTTAGTCTTAAATCTTCTAGTTTTAAATCTTCTTGCTGTCTTCCAATCTTTCTTCAGGCTTTCCACAACTTCTTGGAACTAAAACCTTATTAAAGCTTAATAGAAAGATCGATTTATGCATCTTTATGTATCTTGCACATAGACAATACACTCCACTACTTAAAGGGGATTTTAAAGAAAAAAAATTAGACAAGTATTTGTCAGGAATTAGCAAAGTGTAAGTTGAATTTTTTTCTTCATTAAGGGAAGGGCTGTCTGACCCATCAAATTATCTTTCAGTTACGTTTTCTATGATTCGGTGAACATATTTTGTACTGTCATTATTGCAGTAACTGTACCATTTACTGTCCACAGTCTGTAATTAGGAAGTGTATTGAAAATTCTTTTTCATATTAATAGTGTGTGTAGGGGCATTAAGTAAAAGATCAATGGAGTCAAAATAAATGAGGAATTTACTACCTTCGGCTATTAAGCTGATTCCTTTGTCTGAGAACTATGTTAGGATAATGAAGCCATGAGTACTTTCCATACCCTTCCACATTCCTGAAGTGCCAGACCCACATTTCCATTCTTGGGTTTGAATCAGAAGCTTCTTGAGAAGCACAAGTCAGCTGTGTCCAAGTCAGCTGTGTCAATTAATGGAAATCTTTTCAGCATCAAGAACTGTTTTTCTGATGTTCATCCAATTCTGTGCTTGAAATGAAATACCAAGTCCATCATCAGTGACATCTGACAAGAAAAATAAGATATTTAGCAGAGAGACAAGTCCACTCAGACCATGAGTCTGGCTGCACTGTGTTTTACACAGGTGTAAAATGCTTCAGTCATTTCAGGCACCTAAGCCTTAGCACTTCCATCTTTAGCAGCACCCATTTCCCCTGTCATATATTTTACCATGATTCCTGATGAAGCTGAGGAATAGAGGGGGTCGAATGAGGAGTAAGTAAAAACCAGAATGTTTAAAATAAGTTTTTAATTTAAAAAATAAAAATAAAAATAGTTGTTTGAATACACAAGATACACAAGAGCCTAAAATTAAGCTGGAGAACAAGTAATTCTACAATGTTCTGCAGTGGATCTGACACTGTATCATAAATTTCTCTTTATATTAAGCCTTTCCACTTGTTTTGTAATGTTCCCTGTAGAGCAGTTTTGCTTCTGAGTGTACTAAGTGACAAAGGAAGGAATGCATGCAGGAATGACGTACATTGGCAATCTTTGAAGATGAATGACTGTGTGTTTTGTTCCATTCATAAATCATAATTTTCTTGTATGCCGGTTTTTTTGTGTGTCTAGGAAGGATTTCTGGAGAGAAAACCCCAACATTGTCTTTACAAATTTATTTTTTTTTATTCACAGATTTTATATAAAGAATTTCAAATGAAGCTGAATTTAGCAGAAAAAATAGCCATATAATTACATTTTTAATTTGCATGGAATTACTGTGGGTCTAAAAGAATGTATCTTGCTTGCTAAAAGCCATTGAGCTTCTGATTTTAAAAGGCTTACTTACACTTCATAAAAAAAGTCTACTTCCTATGTCTTATTTTTAAATTCCACTATGTGGACCTCTCTAATGTTGCCAAAGAAAATAATGAGAAAATATCTTTGAATGATAAAAATTGTTCATGTAGTTAAACACCAAATTCATCCTTAATAAAGATTGTAATGGAAATTATTTGTTTATCTCTCCTGGAGGCAACATATTTTTCTATTGCTCTAGAATGATATGTGCATTCCCAGATTGCACCCATTCTTTCAGGAGAGTGTCCTGATATTCAGCCCTACTGCCAAACAGCAGAATACTGGAGTGTCTCTTTTATGAGGAAAGGCTGAGGAACTTGGGTCTTTTTAGTCTGGAGAAGAGAAGGCTGAGGGGGGATCTGATCAATGCCTATAAATACTTAAAAGGAGGGTGTGGTGTCAAGAAGATGGGCATGATCTTTTTTCAGTGGTGGCCGGTGACAGAACAAACGGTAATGGGCACAAACTTGAATATAAGAAGTTCCACCTAAACATGAGGAGGAACATCTTTCTTGTGAGGGTGGCAGAGCCCTGGAAGAGGCTGCCCAGAGAGGTGGTGGAGTCTCCTTCTCTGGAGACATTCAAACCCCACCTGGACACATTCCTGTGCAACCTGCTGTAGGTGGACCTGCTTTGGCAGGGGGGTGGGCTATATGATCTCCAGAGGTCCCTTCCAACCCATGTGATTCTGTGATTCTGTAATAATAAATATGTTAAGTATTCATCCAGGCAGTCTGAATGAGGTATCACTTTTATAACAGTTCTAAGAAATAGAATGATAAGAAAACAGTGCACAGTTCATCACTGGTTACAAGACAGGGATACGATTCAGCTAAAGTTGCCTTGGATAAGTGTAGGTTTTCCTTAGCAATTAAAAAGCCTGAAGAACAATTTCTCTAGAACGTTACTTTTTGTATTCTTTTAAGTTCTCCAGTGATTTTGTAGTCTAACTTTTCTGCAGTGTATTTTCTTCCTGAAATTGACTTGAATCTGAAAACCCCGAATGATAATAAATTGTTATGGCTTTTCACACAGCTTCAGTGTTTTGATGGAAAGCAAAATGTTACTGAAAAATTCTGGTTTTGTGCTTAAGCTTGATTTTATGAGACCATGACTTACGGGAAGCTCAAGGCACATTTTTGAATGATTCTTACTCATTTCTGTGCAATTAGAGCAGTAAAATGTTTATTCTTTAGGCTATATATTAATTCATATCACTCTTCAGTAGGGTGAAGACTTTGTAACCATGGCAATTTTTGTCACATTATCTTTTTAATTCTTTTTCTTTAGGAAAAAAAATAAAAGCTAGTAAGTATTGGGCCTGTTTTGTCTGTATAGCCATTTGTTCAGAGTTGGAGGTTTTCGGATTTTCTTAGATTTATCTTTCTTCTAATTAGAAGGAAACTTTCACGATCTGAAAGAAAGTGATTTTAATATAGAATCATTAATTTATGGCACTGCAAATGCTGCAATATAGACAACATTTATAGATAACATAGAAACAAACCTATAAAATGTAAGTATGCTTTTTATTGCTCTTGGCAGAACTGTTCCTTGGAGCTTTAACAAAATAAATGAGATACTTTTTGCCATCTTGCAGGGAGGAAGCTGAAACATAAGAAAATGTTCATATTGCCCTAAGCTAAACATATGGATCCAAGGAATATTACAGGAATTGATATACCTGACAGTATGTAGTATGCTAGGTGCTCATTTTGAAAATATTTTATATTTAGTTATGATAGTGCACATTGTCTGCTGACCTTCACAGTTAGTTTAAGAACAATTAAAGCATCACAACAGAGATTTGAATGAAAATGAGCCCTTCACCTGGCTTGAGGGAGAGAACCGTTGCTCTCTGTAATTGTTTTACAGCAAAACAAGTGGGTCTGATCCTGCTCTGGCTTTGCTCAGGTGAATGGAATACAAAGGATTTGCATAAAACCAACATCATTGTTTCCACTCAAAGGGCTGCCTCCCAGTTCCTAGGTCTAAAGAGGGAAGGTTGACTGAGCTCTGACTGTGTGTGGGGGTCCCTGGCCGTCCTGCAGCCTGGCTTGCATCCCAGGTGTGAGGGGCCACCGGCACAGGAACCGAAGGTCAGGTTTGTCTGTCCCAAAGGCTGAAGCAGCTACAAACAGTAGTAAGAGTGAGAACATCTCTGATGTTTGGCTAGTAATGATGTTTGGCTAGTGAATCCCTCTCAAAATGCACAAGATCATGATGCTAGCAGCATCGTGATGGAGAGGCTTGCCATTGGAGCTGGTTAGTTGCAAGACTTAATTTTAGAAGTGCTTGAATAAAAATACGTTAAATACTCACAGTTGCCCGTGTGAAAAAAAGTAGTTGGCATTGTCAGCCCAACTTTAAATGGGCACCTGTCCCATACTATTAGGTCTTGACATCTCTGGCACAAAAATAAAGAACTGGATGGAACTGAAAGCTGAATGTTTTTCCTGTTGCTCTGTGTATACCACTGTTTGAGAAAATAGCTAATGTTTTTCCTGTTGCTCTGTGTATACCACAATATCCATACCATAATTTTTATCCATTCTGTGAAATAAACTCAGGACTGTTTCTGAGGTAACAATTTCAGTATTTCTCCTTAATCATGTCTGTTTCAAGAGTCCATTTTTACAGCCCCCAGGCTCAAGAAAACTGCTAAAGCTACTGCTTGAAAAATTGAAAGAAAGAGAGATAAAAAATAATTGGTGCTGAAAGCATAGTCAAACCAAAATAATAAATATTGACACCAAATTATATAAAATTTTGTGTCATTTTGTCATGTGTCGCTCACTAAATGAGTATAGCATCAGGTTTTCTTTTTATTTCAAATTATGTGGAACACTGGGGAATGGTGAGGAAGTGATTAATGTTTTAATACACTTTTATTTTTTAAGCAGAATTTTGAGAGCCTGACATACTGCAGAAGTCAGTACTTTCTGAAACACAGCTTGCTCAGTTTACAATTGTACACGCTAACATGAATGCTAGGAAAGCAAAGGACTGGATGAAATGTGCTTTAAGTGCTGTATTGCTAGACGATCAGATAAAAGGGGTTAAAACAAATGCTCTTGGGGAAGAGTTTCTCATTGTTTATGCCTTTTAGACTTGAAGACTTGGCAAACCTGCTGGGTAACTATGCCTGTTGCCTAGAAAATAGCTTTTTCCTTTCTATTAGTCTAACTCAGACACTGATTTATTGAGCCAGAGAAGGATAAGGCAGCTTTAGCTCTTCCATTAACACCAGCTGGGGCCTACATCACATAATGTTGTGTGAATGCAGAGCTTCATCCCATCACGTCCGAACTGCAACAACCCCCAACCTCTGCCAGTAGTACCATAACTTTCTAGAAGTTATTTATGCTAGATATTGCCTTGATTCTTTATTTTTCTGTTTGTTCCCTGTGATGTTTTTGCTTTAATGTTACACAACGGAAGAGGCTAAAGTCAAGGCAGCAAACTGAGGTAAGCATAATACCACCAAGAAACAATACAAATAGCCTACTTATCTGTGATATGCAAAGAAGCTAATACCACCAAGAAACAATACAAATAGCCTGTGATATGCAAAGAAGTCTTAGAGAACAGATAAGGGAAAAACGCTTCACTTGCTTCGCTGAGTCTTAAAAAGCCCTCTATGAAAAACATGACTAATAAATAAATAAGTAGTCAGTTCAATGGCAAATTTGTATAAGCATCTGTTTGTGCATTGGAATAAATGCATATAATTCAAGACCTCTGTAGTTACTAGCCTTAATATAATCCATCTCTACATGACTTTTACACTAATATATTTTGACAGCTTTTCAGGCTATTATACATACAGCTGTTGCAAAATATTCTCATTAACTTCAGCTCCTGAGCACTGGGTCCAGTACTGCTTTTGTTGGTGAAACTCAGCCCAACTCCAGTGAACTTTTAGTACATTAAGGTAACCCACTGACTACCATGCACTTATCCAACAGCTCTTTAATTTTTCTGTAAGCTTTTTGTTTCTTGGGCATTTTCTGTTAAAGGGAAGACAGTTTTTTGTCCCCTTCTAGGAAGCAGATAATGACTTTCCTCCGTTTAAGTATTCAGCGCTTCTCTGGTCGTTCGTTCATCACCAGCAGAATGAAGGACTGCAATTATAGGCCACTGTCTAAGGGGTTTTCCTTAATGGAAGGGATGATGTGTAATTTGCCTTCTTGGACTAAAAAATGTAGTAAGAGAAAGAGCTGCTGTTTCTAAATGTTTTTTCTTAGCTGCAGTGGTAGAAGTTCATGTTTATCAGGAGATTAAGCAAAGAACTCTGTTGATTTGTCTTCACAGATAAACTAGAGAAAAGCTTCCACTCTTACCTCAAGGTGTTCCCTTGTTAAATTTTTTGAAAGTGTTAAATCCGGCTAGGGTTGAAGGATGGGAGATGTGAGAGAAAACTTAAGGTCTGCACTGCAGTGAGGGCAGAGGTGGAGAGCAAATTTGCAGCATGTAATTTCTTCACTCTTGATAAGGCCTGATAAAGAAAATTTGCTGTGGAGTTATAGGCAGTTAGAGCACTTCCAGGCTTTTCAACCCAGACCTGCAGTAGGCGTACAGTTCTGTTTGTTATCTTGCAGATAAGAAGCCAGAAACAAATGCAGACATGAATAAAATGGCATTTATTTTTTCTCTTCCCAGTGCCTGCACAGAAGATAAAGTAAGCTTTACCCTGTGGGAACATATCTTTAGTGACATGATGCTTTTTATCTGCCACCCTATTATAAGGCTCACATTAAGTAACTTTTCTATGTTCTCGTCTTTAGTATCTTTGAGCAGAACACTTGACATTTAACTTTTGAAATTGGTAGGCTGCTATGAACTGAATTTCCATTGGGAAGTTTGTGTTTTTATCCCAAAGACATGAGGCACATATGATAAATAATACTTAACAGCACGACAGCTAGCTTTCCCTCTTCTTTTTTTCATTTTCCTTTAGTTAGATTTCTCTGATCTCAGCACACATTCATTCTCTCCACACAGAAATTTGAAATGGTTACCATATCTCTTAATATGATGGAGCTAATCAGTCACGACAAAAGTCATTACAGAAAATGATAATGGGAAAAGCATTCATTTGAGTTCTTTCATTATGTCTCCTGGGGTACTCGTTTAAAACCACTGAGCCTAACCCAGAGCACAGTGCAATTCCTGGCTTCTCCTGAGCTCAGACTTCAGTGACACAAAATGGTTTGTCAGCTTGAGATGAATGGTAGAACGGTAAATGTCATGAGGAGTAAAGATTGGTTGGGCAGTATTATCATGTGTTTATTAGTTGGATGTTAAATCAACTTTATGCATAAGTAGAGGATGAGAGAAGTAGCTCAATTAACCTATCTCTGGTTGCTTTCAGCTGTGAGGTTATAGAAGGCAATACCATCTCTTTGGAAATGGGTCTCAGATTGTTTATATCTTTAGACACATAGTTACAAAGTCTTGATTTCTTCCCTGTCTGCTGGTGGATGGGTAAAAAATACGTCATAAGATGTGTACTATACTTTTTTAGTATACCATAGTCTGCCGTATCCAGATGCCTGCTCTTGTGCTGTTGCTCTGCATGAGCATGTAGTGATAAAGAATCAATGGTCAAAAATCGCTGTGGAGAGGAGGTGCAGTCCATTTGACCGTGGTGATGCTGAGGTGGTGGAGAAGAGTTGAGGCAGACTTGCCTCTTCTATGTTTGGGAATCAAGTAAAGAGGTGTATTCAGAAAGAACACAGCAGAATACAGAAGTTCTCTGAATTTCATTTAACAACATAAATTAGTTGCTCAGAATTTCTCCTGCATTGAACCTGATTTCTCCATCTAATTCCATACTTTCAGCAGTGAGAGAGAGGTGAAGCAAGTGATTGTGATCCCAATCACAGTATCTCAGTCAGTCACCACAAAACCACCCCAAAAAAAGTGTCTTTTTGAGAAGCTGTGCTTGAAGAGGTAAAGGGATTAAGTGGCAAATAAGCTTTACATGTTGACTTGTTTTAGAATTGTCTTCTTTTTTCTCATGAGCCAAAGAGAATTACCTGAAAGTTTATGGGAACCGGTTGAAAAAGCATTCTTGCTTAATAGAGATGGGTAGGAGGAATCTTTGGTTTTGATAAAGGCAATGAATGATTGAGTACTTTTTCATATTTGGATCTGAAGTCCTAGCTGTTTGCACTGAGAAATGAAATTGGCCACAAAGTTTAGACACTTAAAAGGCTTATTTTGAGATCTCGCAATTGTCATTAAAGAATGTTGGTATATGAATGTTTGACTAAATTTTAATATTAACAATTAAGAAATAAACAATTTGAAATCAGTGTCTTGATAACTTGCAGTGACAAAATAAAAATGAAAATTAAGAAAAAAAGGAAGCAAAATGTAATTTTGTATTTGTTTTAATCATGCATATTTTTAGCCATTAATCATGTTTTTGGAATAATTAAGTTTATATATAACACACAAATATTTGTATAAAGAAGTCCGGAGATTCCTTTCCATGGCAATATCTTGGACAGTTGCTTCAGTGTGTTTTTTAAACTACTTAATCCAAAATAGTTTTAGAAAACAGTCACAGAAATCACACAATGTTTTTCTGCATCTTATTTATGTTGTCGTAAAGTGAAGTGTATTGACCTCAAGTAAAGATCTTTCAGCCATTTGGGAATATATTCTTTAGCTGGAAATTTCTTATAGTGTTCTATACTCAAAGCCAATTCAATTTTTGTAATCCCAGACTATGGCTAAATGTGTCCATGTAGAAGTGCTGAGATATTCCATTGAGAAAAACATGAGTTTGCAATCAAAACAAATAAATTATTCATATTTCTGTACTTTGCAAAGCAAATTGTTTGATTAACTGAAAAAACTGAGTTGTGGTTCATGTTAGATACAGTATTATTTGATATGATTTGTGGAAAGAGTTTTACTTTTTTATATACTGATTAGGTATGATTTTCATCTCATAGTTGAGCAAATTTTAAAATTAGCTTAGTCTACCATAAAATACTTCTTTATGAAAAGAGAAAATGGTTTTCACACTATGGTAATTTGATGTTGTTTATTTTGGAGCTGCTTTTGAAACCTCAATTCATACTGAGCAATAGTTACCCAGTGGGACCACTTAACTAAGGACTACCCGGCTCAGAGCTTCAAAAGCGAGACTTCTATTTATATAAAAATTCAAACAGAAATTAAGCAGTCCAGTAAGATCTCAAAGAAGCTTGAAGCAAGAAATGGTAAGAAAACTTATATTTGTTTATTCTTTATTGACAAAATTCTTTGCTACGTTAGCTCGGGCAAAGAATCAAAGCAAGTTTTGACAAGATATTGCTGATCAGACATTTGCTCATGTCTTAGGTACGTGCTGGGTAATGTATTTTGTTAAATAGGCATGAACTTCCAAGAGTAAAAAGTGTAAATAGGCTGGGGAAAAAGGATGTTCATGCATAAGCCATCCTTCTGCCTCAGAAGGTACTTTGCCAGGTAGCTCATACTTATGAAGGTCTGAATGCTAACATTAGGAATATTACAAATGAGTTCTATTAAAGTTTGTACCAGTTGTCACAGTACTAATATACAGATGCAATTAAATCCTGTGAAGTGAAGTTTGGAACCAAAGACTCTGACTCATAATTGTTGTAGCTTCCTTTGTCTATCTATGCCCCTTAATAACTAGGGAGTTGATCTAGTCTTGACACAATGCCTTCACAGTTCAGAAAATGTTGGTATTTCAATCTTCTGCAAATCTTCATTCCTTGAAGTGAGATCATGGTGCAACAGAAACCTTGTTGCTTTACATTTTAGCTGCTTAAATGTTTTATTTACTCTCTTTACATTTGACTATTGCATCATAAGCTTTCTACCCTGTTGCATTCATTGACCTTCTTGCTTTGCCTTCCATTAAGTGCAAGTGTCTTTTTTCTCAGTCAGGCATCTTCACAACTGCACTGTGCACCTCACTTTTCTCCGCCCGTTCTACCTTTAGTCTTTCTGTGCCATATGGTTTATTCATCAAGAATGAATCTGACAATTACCCTCTGTTTTGTCACACTCATGCAGAACTGTGAGTTACAACATTAAATTGTGTATTTGTGGACTTCTACAGTTCTGAGAGTAGAACTGGGCCACATTACATTACAGAATAAAAAGAAAATTTTACAGTGCTTCGTAGTGACCTGGAAAAAAAAAAAAGTAGCACTGAACTACAAGCCAGGTATATGATAAATACCAGAAAACACGTAGGATGAAAAAAAAATAAAATTAGAAACAGTTGTTTTAAAAATATAAAAATGAAGTAAAACCTGTTTGATGCCAGTGTTAGGAACCTCTGCTAAAAAATTACCGTTAAAAAAGTAGGATCTACATTGTTCTAATACATAACAATATTATCACATTGCTTACTGTAATGGATACCATGAACTGGAGATGGAAATTATTGTCTTTGATCTGTGAAATGGTCTTCGGTTCGAACACTGTTCACCATCATGTCTGGTGAACCTCATAGTGTTACACTTTCATTGTTAATTTCTGAGAAATTTTAGGCTCTGCTTTTTTTGTGATTTTGAAATTTGAGTATTACAAGCAAAAGTGATTTTAGATGTGTACATCTATGAATTGGAAAGCCATAGCCTGTGAAGGTAGAGTTTTACTTGTGTAATTCCAGTATTTATTACTATTTTTTATCATCTCAGGAATACAGACTTACCAATCAGAATAAATCATTGTGATGACTGAGATGGTGATTTAAATGCCATGAAAGATCTTCCTATTCACATGATATTTACTGTGCTTTCTACAAAATTTTCTGAATTTCCTCTACAAGGCTCTAGATAAAGGAATAATTCCTTTGACCAGCAGAGAGCAGCAATGATATACTGTATAAGGACCTAACTGTGAGTCTGCCCTGCAAAATCCTATTGCAGTTCTAAACTGGCATGAAGAGTGGAGAATATTGTGTATGGTTATCATGAATATGTATTTATGGGAAAAATTGTGTTAAAATGAAATCAACAATAGGCAAAATATGCCCCCTTTTAATTGCATTAATTTATAGGACCTTTTAATTTAACATACTTCGTTATGTGAATCCCACACCACATGGAGCAGTATTACTTTCAGAGGGTATATAACTAGAATATATGTTCCAGCCACTAATGAATATTGAGTTCTGAGACACGCTGCATGTAGTTCAGAATAAAAACCCTGTGAGACATATGAAGAAGTGTAGGAAGAACATCCCCTTGGCACCAGGTATTCTGGTCCACCCATACTGCACCACACTGAGGCCCCTCTGGGCACGGGGGTTCATGCTGCTTCCCGCTTACAAATTTCAAAGCAGCTTGAGTGGCAGCTAGAATTTATCTTTTTGCACTGAATCACCCCGGTGCTATCACCTGGATACTGGTGTGCAGGAAACTCTGAGGTCCAAACTAGAAATGCTGTTTGAATGTAAGTTACACTAGGCTTGGGCAACATGGGAGAGCGAGGATTATGAATTTCTCCTATTCTAAATCCAATGTGAGCTGCACTAGCTCTCCCCTTTTTGGGGTGTTAACATCATTTGTATTTAGTTCCCTTTGCTTCAACATTTTTATTGCAAAGTAGGGGCTGTCATGTCACAGGGATTTTATAAAACTGCATTTGGTCGTGTTTATGAAACACTGAAGTCCTATCATGATAAGCTCTGTAAAAAGGCTAATGAGGAAAATATTACTCTCTTCCTTCAGAGCAGGTCTCGAATAGCGTGCAACAAATTAGGTGTGAGACCACAAACGGGATAAATAGGGAGAAAGTATGTATTAAATAGCTCTTCATTAAATGAGTACCATCCTTTCTGTAAATATAATGAAAAAAGGTCTTGAAGACAAATAATAAAATCTTGTAATTAAAGATGGTATCAGTGCTCACATGCCCAAAGCACCTGGCTTGGAGCTCTAAGGGAAATTTAGTCCTGGCATCTCAGGACATGAATGCATGGGATTGCAACCTGAGTAATGTTCTTTTAACAAATTGCTTTACTGAGATGCACTCAAATTAGGAATGGAACAGGTTTAATTTTGATTAAATTATAATTCTCACTCTTTAGTTATTTAATTTGATTTAATTATTTGGAGGATTATTTAAAAAATTGCAAGAACCATTTCATGAATCAGTTGTTCATCAATCTTAACTTATTTTATTAAATATAAAGATATTACTGTCATTTCCACAATTATTGTCACAGCAGTATTTGTATTGAACCAATATTAGATTCTTACTTTGCTAGGCATAATACACTGATAGAATGAGATAAAGTCCCAGATGGGGCAAGATTACTGCCTTTACAAGTAGCAAGGGCAAATTGTAGAAAAGGAGACATTTAAAATGAAGGCTAAATGAAAAAATGGGGTGCATGGAAATATTAGGTTGATTCTGGCAATGGATTTCCTTTTATTTAAGTAATTGTATTTCTAGGGGGAGTTTTGTGCAGAAAGACTTAGCTATATAGAATTTAAAGAAGAAAAAAAATAGTAACAAAGATGTGAAAAATAAATGTTGGATAAAGAGAGAAGAGTATGGTGGGCCACCAGATAACCCTAAACACAAAGACAATGAACTTAGCAGGGAAGAGGTTATTCTTCAGCATCTTTTGTAAACTTCACTTTCTATATGGTTTTGGCATTACTTTCTAGATCTTTTAAGCTTTGATTAACATTTGATTTCAAATAAGAAATTGTACAGGACCTTTTTTTCTACCTGGAGTCAAGCCCCAACTACCCCAGTACCCCTGTCTTTCACTTCTTTGTTTGCTTTTTCACTCAGGTGGACACTTGAGGTTTAGTCAGAAATGGAGATATCAAGTTAAAACAAGAAGGTGCGTGCTTGCTTTCTGCCTGCAGATCCTCTGCAGCAATTGAGACATTTCACAGTTCTCTAATGAGATTTTTGTACCTTTTTTGCTGACCTGAGAAGGCCCTTGTGGTCTGAATACACGTCTGAACTTGGTTAAAAAAAAATATGTGACATCCAAATCTAGGTTCTGACAAATGAAGTCTATGAAGCCTGCCCTGAAAGTCAGAAATTCTGTTGTTTTGGGTCAAGGATCAATATGCCATTTTGTAATTGGATTTTTTTTTGGTAAAGACATTCTTGGTTTGTTTATCTCTGTTTTATTTAACGTGACATAACATCAGTATCTCTATTGTCCATGCGGGGACATCACATTAGAAACAGAGTTTCTCTAATATAAATTAGCAGCTTTTTCAAACATATTGCTAGAAAGAGAACTGTGAGGATAACCATGATAAAACTTTGTGTCTGCTTGCTGAAACAAGATTTTATTATAATTCATATCTATATTATCTTTTATTGTATGCTGTCAGCTGTAATTAATGGTGGAGTATACATTTCTTATTAATTAGTTGGTAAAAAATATAGCTATAATATTGTAAGTAAGCTGTTTGGACTTTTTCTTCTCTCCATGGGATTGTTCACAAATAAATACTGTTCTTTGTAGAGTATATTTCACACATATCTGATGAACAGTATATAAAAGAACACTATAATTATTTTCCTTTTGAATAACTTACTCTTTCTAATGCTCATATTTTTTCTTAACGGGACTTCACAAACTAACTTTGATTTCTGTTTTTATTTCATGTTTTATTTCCTCTTTGCAGCTCTTTATAACACAGCAAACCACCATGATTTACTTTAATCTTTAGCCTATTAAATCTTGCACTTGAAGGTCAAATTTAAGCAGAGGCAAATCTGTGCTTCTTTAATAAACTTTAATTCTACAAATAGAATGTGATTGAAACTAAATTGTAGTAGGATTTAATTTTAGAATTTCTTTCTTCTTCATTTGGTAAATATTGGTTGAAGGGAGGATAATGAGAATCTGAAGTTACTTGTTCCCCAGAGTACAGGCATCGTTTTCATATGGCTTTGTTAGAATGTTACAAGAAGATACCCGGTAAAAATAGTAAAACTATGAGCTTATTGCAAGAAAAGAAAAAGTCAGTGAAGGGTAACAGAAATTATTAGCAATATAGGGAAGCTCTCAGTGTAAAGCAAGATGAGAAGAAACCCATTGTTTGCTCTAATTAAATTTCATAAAGGGAAACATTGCTAGATTTAACTTTTTAAGTCAAGAATGTATTCCTTTCTAGAAAATCTGAATGGGAATTTTAAGTTTAATAAAAAAGGATTGGATGCAGTTAGGTGGCCTATATTATGTATTAAGACAAACCACAGAATTATAAGTGATAGTTTGGATTTAAAATTGTGGGGGGAAAAAAAAAAGTAAAAACAATAATGCTTTTTAAAGCAATTTCTATCTTACAGATAGGATATAGGAAGAAAGAATACAGAAAAGTTCAGAGAAGGCTTCGAAAAGCTTTTAAACATTTCTAATATAATTATCTAGGAATATGTTTTCCAAGAGCGAGTATGCTGAAATTAAGTTTGCTAAGCTGTACCATGTATAAGTTAAAAAAAACCTATTCTTGGCCCAGCTATTTATTTCTTAACGTTAGATGACAGAGACATCAGTGGGAATCCATGAGACCAACATTTCCAGGAAAAAAATGCTGAAAACAATTTTAAAGAAATTTAAGAATAACAGTGTTACAAGAAACTTCCATGTAAAGAAAGAAAGAAAAGATTTTTTTTTTCCCCTCTGTTACTCTTACAATCTAATGACTCTTATTTATTGGTGATAATTTACATTAAAAAATGCAAGTGTTGTTCTGAAAAAAGATTTCCCTTTATGCCATATGAAGCAGACAACATGGAGACCCAACAGGTGGTGTATTAGTGGACAGATCAGGGACACCTGCTTCCTAATCAGTTAAGATTTCTTCTGAGCTGCACCTGGGCTGTGGGTTGTAGTTCACAGTCTAGTTTCTTCGCTGACCCTTTCTGCAGGGAAAAGGCAGGCTTCAGCAGGGTAGCATGGTACCTAGAAGCAGAAAAATTATTCAAACAGGAAAGGAAACTGTTCTCCAGTATCAGAGGTGAGTGAAACTGGTGGGTTTTTCAGTCCATAGCTGATGAGATAGCTGGACCAGAGGCTGGCTGAGTGGCATGGGTGGTAGTCTGTTGTCTGGAAAATGGGTGAAATGGGCTTTAATTTTCACTGACAGAGAAAAAAAAAAATGAGGCTCTAGATCTCTCAAATCTAGTTGTTTAGCTAATATGTGAGAGCAAGTTGGACTAAATCTCCTATGGGAAAGAAAAGTGATCTCTGTGTTACTTTCTAAAGGAGAAGTTCACGTGCATGTGGTTCAGCTATTTAGGTTACAGCCGTTGGTAAGGGATCCCTCTGGTGCCTTGAGTCCTGAGGAATGGCAGGATTGGAAATATTTTTCTTTATTTTTTGGTGTTGGACTGTTGAGGTAAAGCTTGACTCAGAGTAGTGTACCTATTTAAATGTTCAATATAATGCTCTGACTTTGTGTGAGGTGTCTTGGTGGATGCACTCAAAGGTGTCTTAGTGGATACAAAGGCAACTGAATTTACCTCAGAAAAATTAAAAAACTTTCCCCTGGTTTCAAAGTGCAGCAGATGCTGAATACAAGAGAAACGTGGGTTTCAGGACTGAGGTTTTAAAAGAAATATTCTCAGGAGTTTAATCTAGGAAAATAAGTCAGGTTATTGTGGCAGAGAAAATGTTTGGTGAAAAGGAAGCGAAGGTAGCAATTAAAAAGCAAGGCTGTGTAGTCTATTGATGGTGGAGCTGTGGGAGGGAGGAGGAATAATTTATGCTGCTGTAGCTGTGTGTGTGGATGAGAAATTCTCCAAGAACTTGTGTCTTTACCTGATTTTTATAGGGAAGCTTTTCTACTGTTCACTACTTTTGGAGGTGAAAACTTAAGTTTCCTTAATGGCACATACAAACTTAAATGTGCCGCTTCAACGCGTTAAAGTGTCAGAAAATTTGTTTACATGCTCAGGCTGCTCTAATTAAATTTAAAGCTGCTTAAGAAGTATTTAATTAGAGTAGAGCAAGCCTTCTGCAGGCATTTTAATATCTGTTTAAATTGGCTATATTGCTTTGGTTAGTACATAAATTTATACTTAAACTATAAACAGATTATGTCTTTTAAAGTTGTCATTTCAGCTGAGATGTTATCTGGAAGTGTGTATACTCTTCTTACATTGTAATTGTCAAGTGAAAAGTAGATGAACTAAAGATGTTGTTTCAGAAGCTTTTTAAATACATTTCCAGGGTATTGTGAGTTTCAGAGCTGTTACATATGACTGGTCAGCTGGGAGAAGCCACTATGTATCATAATAGAGAATTTCTGGTGTGCCTGAATTGATGTAATTTATGTTAACTTTGTTTCAATCCTATGGACAAAACTGGATTTACACAATGAACAAGTTCTTAGAGATCTTGTACCTTGTGTCTAATGAAGAGTTAAAACTTGGTTTGCCAGAAGAGTTATCAGACCAAAGAGGTAAAAAAGAGTATATTTCTTGGTTGACTTTCAAGAGCGTACCAAAGAGCTGGCAGTGGTTCTGAGATGGAGACCATCTGACAGAAAGAAGAAGAGTTCCTAATATTATCTGTTAAATTATGTATGAAAAAGTTCTTGCAAGTGAGAGAGTCTGGTTTGTGAAGAACAGTAGAAAGACTTGTTAGTTCGGATTTAAAAAAGGAAAAAGAGTAGACTTTTTGTGATGAAAACATTACGGATGTGGCTAACGCATCATAGGCTATGCTGTTTATTCCATGTGGAGTTTCAGAATCCCATAAAATGGTCTTGCTAGTTGCAAGGTGCATCTGGCTGTTTGAAAAACTCCAGAGATGTGGTGTATTCACAGCAAAAAGAAAAAAGAATCATAGTGTATTATGGAATATGCTAAACTATATTGGATCTGACAACTCAGTCTGGGGTCTGAATTTGCACTAGTTCACTGTATACTTGTAGCAAGTTGCGCTCTTCTGTCATATAACAAAAGCCTAAAAAATGCTTATTTTCCTCTTTGACTGGAAAATCACATTAAGATTTAATCTGCTTCTTTTTTTAAAGAATTCTATGGCTTTCCTGATACACAGAGAATAATATATTGCAACTCAAACAATTAGTCCTGTCCTTGAAAGAATGATCAGTAGTCTCATATTCAACCCCAAATGGAATCAGATTCATTGCAGTTCATTGCCATTCTTCTTACTAATACCCAAATGGAATCAGATTCATTGCAGTTCATTTGCCATTCTTCTTGCTAATTTCATATTCTTGTAGGGGTTTTTTATTGTTTTCCTAGAACTATTTACTGAGATTCCAGACCACCCTAGAAAAATATTAAACTATTTTGAAACTGGTAAAGTATCAGAAGTTCAATATTTTCATTGTGTACATCAGTGAAGGGTGTCGAGGTTCTGTAATCCTGTGCTCAGATGCACAACTCTTCTCTCATTCTTCTTCACAGTTAATGATTTCTCTGTTAATCACACAAAGTGAACAAAAATCCCCTAATGCTAACTATTATCCCCTAATAATAAGTAAATATTGCACAACATCGTAATTTAATGTAAGTTTTGGAGCTACGGAGTGCCTTTAGGAAAAATCAGACAGCAGTCCTGCTAGATAGGGCTTGGAAAAATAGAGATGTTATGTCAGAAGTTGGAAGGGCACATACCCACTGGTGGACTCTTATAGGGGGGCAATGCTGCGTATAGATGGGGAAGAGCAATGGTGCACTCCCTTCTGAGCTCCCTGGCTTCCCCTGGCTCAGCTGGTATCAGAGCTACAGCTGTGCCTTTCTTCTGAATAAACCCACTTAATCCTCTTGGACAGACACAGAGGGCTAAGAATAATCTTGCTCTTTAGATTTGACTTTTTTTGGTCAAATACACACACATCCATCATTCATTAAACATTAATGTCTACCGCAGCAATGCAGTGTTTTAAACTTTAAGCATGTGGAAATAAAGAGTAGAAACAAGTATTTGTTACCGTTGCAGAGATCTTAAAACTTCTTACTATTTATTTTACCTTTAATGAAGAATTACAGACTGGCTTGGGGTGAAACAAATGGAGTCCTACCAAGTTTTATTGAGTTCTGTAGAAATAATGTAGAACCTATAACAAGATGCAAACTTTCTTTAGATTTGTGAGTCTATTAACTCCATGATTACTTTTTTATCCAATAGTTAACCTAATGACTTTCACTGCTTACAGCCACCATTCCCAAGTGCACAGCTGGTGGCTGTAATGAAAGAACTGACTTTTTGTGACTCCTTATTCTCTCCCAGGTTGAGTGTATCTCTGAAGGAAAAAATACTACTCCTTTTTATCATCATTAAAACTGTTGCTTTATTTTAAGCCAGAGTTCATCGCTGAAACTCACTTGCTCTAAGAATAACCATAGAATGAATATATATAAACATATACATTATTGTGAACAAATGTATGTGAACTTTTTTTATCAGTCAAATATATCTTGAAGTCTACTTTTCTGCTGAAATTGAAAAGAAGAGAATATCAGTCCCTGTGAAGACTGATATGCTAAAGAATAAATAAAAATGCTTATGGCTCATTGATTCTCTTTTGAAGAAAGTAAGGACATAATATATATTGGAAATACGTTATATTGCAATATATTTCTCTCATATATTGGAGACAAAGCTTAGATTCCCACGTGACACCGGAAGAATCTAGACTTTCTCTTTTACTACCCACCTAAGAATGCTATTTCTTTAATGTAGAGAACAAGATATACTTCTTTCTTGTAATCTATTTCACCCTCCAACCTGATTCTTCCAACTTTCTTGCAGTGACTCTCAGGTATAACTATACTTTGGTGTTAGAACATTAGAAGTGTGTGGCTGGAGGAGTCAGTGTCAAGGGAGGCGTATAGGGCTCTAATTTCAAGGCTGATGGGCAGCACTTACACAGAGGAGTACCAAGAATAATATCTGCTTTTTTAGAGTCTTCCATGCTCACAGTTAACCATTTTCCTTATGCTAGATTGATTTAATAGGTTACTCTGTGGGTGGGTTCCCAGTACTTAACCCAAATCTCCTTTATTAAAAGGTAAGCCAATTACTTCTCATACCCCCTTAGATGTGGAAACCTTGTAATTGTTTATTCTTTTTGAAATAGCATTTCAAACACTTGAATATTGTTCCCATATATCTCTTTCCCTTTTGCTTCCCTTTTTCCTCCTTTTGCTCAGCCCTTCCTCTTAGATCATAGTTTCTAAGCTTATTGATTTTTCTTGTCATACTTTCAGCTTGCTCTAATTTTATTTTAAAACTCATCAGAGTACTCCAGTGGAGGATTGTCTTGCAGCTCATCACATTCAACAGAGTAGGGACAGTTTGCACAATGTATAGTTTAATCTAGTTATCAAGACCTTTGCATTACTGCTGCTCAGACATTTATTTCACAGTCTTTTTCCCTTAAACGTGTGATCTGCTTTTGCAGGATTTTTGTTGACAGTCTGCATTTGAACTGTTAAGTATAAAACTGACCTTTAAAAGGGCTTTGGGTGAAACAGCAAAGACTGGGAAGTAAAAGATTTTAAGAATATTTTTGTTTCCAAAATTTTGGAACTTTCCAAGACACTGTTAAACATCTCATTTTTATATAATTATGTGGGTATATATATATATTTGTAAAAATAAAAGCAGGTTAGAAAAATAAAATTCAACATCACATTGTCAATACTAATGTAGTCTGCTGCTATTTGGGATTATTTTTTCCCAATAAATCTGCCAGGTTAATAAGGTAATGGTTAACTTTTATTTTCATTTATTTTGATAGTTGTTCTTTTATATGTATTTGCAAGCAATTCAAGTAAGAATATGTGTCAACATAAAGAATGTAGGCATACTTTTATCTATGAGGTTATTGTGCATGTTTCTGGGAGATTATTTAGGTGTTCTCGGTACTGACTCATTTCATAGAAACATCATAGAATGGTTAGAGGTGGAAGGGACCTTAAAGATTGTCTAGTTCCAACCCCCTGCCATGGGCAGGGACACCTCCCACTAGAGCAGGTTGCTCCAAGCCCCATCCAGCCTGGCCTTGAACCCCTCCAGGGATGGGGCAGCCACAGCTTCTCTGGGCAACCTGTTCCAGTGTCTCACCACCCTCACAGGAAAGAATTTCTTCCTAATATCTCATCTAAATCTCCCCTCTTTCAGTTTAAAACTGTTACCCCTTCTCCTATTGCTACGGTCCCTGATAAAGAGTCCCTCCCCAATTTCACTGTGTATGCCAAAACTCCTCTGTCACTTGCTTATATGAGCCCTACTGTCTAAACTCAAGCAACTCTGCAGAAACCACACTCTCTACTGAATATACTGCTCAAACTTCTGTAAAATATGTCCTCTAGATACTTCAATGCAGTCTTTTTAAACATATAGTCAAAAAATGTAAGGTGTTTTTTTATAATCAGCTTTTCCTTATTTTAGCAGAGATGACAATCTGTTATCTGTATTACAGTGTTATATAAAATGCTGTGAGTGAATTCTGACTACCTGAATCAATGCCAGACTTAAACATGACAAGTGCTGCTTCTTCTGTTCTGCAAGGAGCTAGGATGTGGGGGTTCCATGGCTAAGAGCTGGTCTGTCAGCTCACCATTCACCAGTCCATCCTTCCCCTCTGTTTCTGGCTTGTTCTCTGCTAATTCTGTTCCTTATCTGTGCATGTGCTAAACCAATTCAGCTCAGTAACCTGCAGAAAACCACCTCAGTGTAGAAAGTTATTTATTTTTCCCCCCCCTCCCCTTTGTGCTGATGGTTAAATAAGTTTACTGTGCAATCAGGCGAGTACCAGAGCTAATAACAGAGAGCAGACAGGGTCACACGGTCAGAAGAGGGGGAGGAATAGCATTACCCTTTTTTCAGCAGTGAACGACTTAATCAGCTCTTTTGCGATGTAGAGACTCTAATTAGTGTCTTGAATTTAGATGTAAAATTTGTCATGACAACTAAGCTAGGCACTCTTAATACTATCCTATAGATTACTAGTGTATTTTCATTCTGTCTTGTTTTTGACTCGGCACATTTACCCCTGAGTATAAGGAGAGAGACTTTTGTGTTTTGAAAATTGCCTAACTCTTCAGAATACTTTTTTTAAAAAAGATAATACCAAAGGAGAAGATCAGGTTAGAAAGATGGAGTCATAAACCAAGTGGAAGCTGGTTGTTTTCCCACGGTTCTGCTCTGTAGGAAATTTGGAGGTACTAAAAAAGATTGTCTAAAAATATGCAAATTACTACATAAGGAAGTAGTTAAAAAGGTTAGATTGAGAGTATAAATATTACCTAACTGCAAGTGGTACCTGTCTTTTCCACAAGTGGATACTAGTTTTCTCAGGTAACTAACCTGTATCTTTTCTGCATCTTGGAATCAGGCTTGCAAGTATCTCTGAAATTGCTTTTTGAATTGTTCTGTACCAGCAACACAAGCAAAAAGCTATTTATTATAGGAATTTCAAAAGAAACATATTTCTTACTGCTTTCTTATTTTTTATTTAAGGATAGGATGAATAAAATCGTCTTCGGTTCCTATTATATGATGCATAATGTGGTGTTGTAAAAGTGCTTACATTATCAAGAGTTCCAATACAGTGATAAATGAGATGCCACCTCATTTCAGTAGATTTAGCACAGGTAATAAATTTGTAGAGAGAAAATTTCACAGAAAATAGCTTTTATAGCAAATAAACCTAAAAAATATAACCTCTCTAAACTGTCTGTCAGCAGTTCAGGATTTACTCAGATTATGCAAGTTATTTCTTCTTGTGCTGCCTTTTATCAAGCTATTTGAAAGGAACCTATGTTTTGAAAGTAGCTGTGTTGGCTTTTTGATGCGCATTTTTATTATATATAGCAGTAGGAGGAATAGATCAAATTTCTGTCAATAATTCTCAAATTTCCAATTGAATTAAGTTGATAAGAGTTTTGCTCACTTATTTCTTGGGACAACCCATTACGAGGCTAGTAAAAGAAATTCCACGATTTTTCCTTCTGAGGAAAATTCTTCCTTTTTCTTTAACATTTACCACCCTATTGTGAACATGTAATTTGTAGAAATAGATGATCAAACATGTCTTTCAGTCCTGGTTTTAGCTTTGTTTTGATTTTGGAATATAGAGTCTATTATAGGAGTGAATGTCAAAGATTCCTCTGGCTTTGAATCCAGTCTTTGTGGTGGTTGAGAAAGGTGAAAGAACATAAACATTGTGATGCTGGCACTTCTCCAGTCTTCCAGTCCCAAATGATGTGTATTGTGGGGACTTCTGAAGTCAGAAGGTATCGCCTCTCTGCCTTTAATATGTGTGGAGGGATTTTTTTCCTGTTGTTCTTTGTCTTGTAACTTTTTAATCTGTGTGATTGTTGTGGAACTCCTTGTGAAGAGACGTAACTAATGCCTGAAGAAGTACAAACTTCTGGTTTGAACTTTTTACCAATTTAGCACACAAAGCTTCATAGCCAATTTCCCAGGCTTCACTGCTCAACAGGCATACAGAAAATATGAGTGGTTTGTATCTGAAATGCACATAGAAATGTTTTAAATTAAAATTGTAGATGTTTTGCTTGATAAAGCCACACATGAAACTTGTTGGCACTGCGGATTTTCATGTTTTTTATTTGTTTTTATATTTAAAAAGCCTAAATATTGCTGCCAGTGACTTCTGAAGTTTCCAATCCAGTCTGTTTTCCAGTGGGAAGGATGTTCATTTGGAGAATATCCAGAAGCACTACACTTCAAACTTGTGCTAATAAGTACTTTTTAACAAATCCTTCCCTCTGTAACCACCAGGAGTGTAAATCCACTGTCAATTTCTGTTGAAAACTCTACTATAAATGGTTCTTGGCTCTGTACAAGTGTTGTAATCGCCATAATGAAATCTAAGTTTTAGGCATATATTACTCCTTTGAAGGATGTATGAACAATCTGTTAACAACATTGAAAACTAAGCTTGCTCACTAGGGGGTTACAAACTGCCAAAGACATTATTCCTTTAAAACTGGGCTTAGAAGTCTTTGTTCTGACAGTTCTTTATTTTTCTAACAAACAAAAAAGATTTTAAGGAAAAGCTAACAGTTTTTAATACTGCCTTTTAAGTCTCCAAATGTTTTCCATAGCTTAGATGTTTTTTAGATCAGAAAGAAAAGAATCTATTTCATGTTCTGAGAAAATGTCTAGAATGGTTTGTGTTTGTGTGTTTTTTTTGTTTTGTTTTGTTTTACAAAGACAGAAGCATTACAGGCTGCACTAAATAGCTAAAACAGCTATATATCCTGCAACTTGAAAAATGGAGTAAAGGAGTCTAGGAGTTGATTTCTTCTGTATTTCTTATTTTACTGAATATTTTTACTCCTGCTAAGAAGATATTCTGCAAAATATCTTCAGAACTACTCTTTGGGAAGGAAGGCTCATCTTTTGTGTCATGACTGTGTATCGTTTGAGGGACTGGGTAGCAAGTCTGATGTGACCTCTGCTGTATTATTCTGCTTTTTTAATCCGTCTGCTGTTTCCTTTTTTTTTTTTTTTATACAAGCTTTTTAAACTGCATACATTTCTCACCCTGACTGAACGTACAGGGTTATGTGTGGTGCAGTTAGAGGTAGGTGAGTTTGACCTACGTAGCTGTGCTGCCGAAAGTCATTACGGTGGAATCTATGATGCTGGAAAAACTGGTTTTGTGCTGTTTGGCTTGGGAAGTGAACTGTGACTGGGATTGCCTGCTCTAGCAGAACTGAAGCTCTGCAGCTGCCCCGCTGCAGCTGGATTAGCAGCGCTTTGTCCGTGCTGTGCATCCTACAGCTGCCTGAGCAAAACCATTTTGGTAGGTCACATAGAACATGTAAATCGTAAGCTCTTTGGACCAGAAATCATGCCCACCTCCCTCCTCCCTCTTCTTGCCTAAACACGTACTTTTCCCCCCTCAATAATCCCTGTAAACCTTTGAGTTACCTACTACTGCCACTAATGTTCTTGAGACCAAGGAATTCTTACTGCGAAAGCTGAGAATATGAACCAAAGAAAATAGTATTTTACAACACAGTCTGGTTGCTGACATACTACTTTTAGCAGGAATGGATGGTAGAAGTCAAGGCCTGGGTGAAAATGGGATCCTTACCCAAAATTACACAATTCTGTACAAACCTAAGACAGCTCTCAGTAGCTACTCCATGCATTTACTGCAACATTCAGGAACCTCCTGAGAAGAAAGAAATAGTGCTCCCACCAGGTTAACCCTTGAGGTTATTTCAGAACTCTGTAACTCACGTGTGTCAGGGCAGGGGTCCATCAAGGATGTGGCATAGTTCATTTAGGGTTTGGTGAGGATTTTTTGTATTGTTTTTGTTTGCTTGTGTTTTGTTGTTGTTTGTAGTTTAGGTTTTTTATGAGAGAGTGTTCTGTGGTACAACCAACTGTGGAAATATAGGCATACAACTTATGTTGCGCCTTGAATACTTCTCTGAAACCTCACAACTGACAGCTGGGAGTCATTAATTGCCATCAAGGTTAAAGGATTACTGGAATCTGACATATTGGACTGCAAGAATAGTTTATTTGTCAACCCAGGCAAGGTCCATGTACATGCTTAGTCTCGCAGTGTACAAGGGGAAGCAAGAAGAGAATATTCACTGCTGAGTGGAAATTTGAAGAGGAAATGCTGAGCTAGAATGCCTAGTTTTGGTGCTTTAAGACCAGCTAAGTTAATTTCACTGCTTGCTCTGGGAAACCTCCCTTGAGCAAAAGAACCAGAACTATTTGGGTCCTTTACTGCTTAGGTTGGGATTACTGTTCTGGCTACAATACCAACTGGGATTTTAGATTAAAGGAAAATAATGCTTCAGTTTTCTGATACTGAATTAATGTTATGTAATTCATTCTTCTGTTGAGATTGATTTATAATGTGTTATGTTAATTTTGGATGTAAAATAATAATTTGTTCATACATTGATTTATCAAGTAATTCTTCTATTGTGACCTTTAGTATTCAATTTTGATAGTTTGTAATAATTTTTATAGTAGCTTTTTAAATGTTGATATTTGCTCGCTCATTAGTTTCCAGAAAATCCATTAAAATTGATTTATTATTGCTGGTTACAAAATAGGTCAGTAAATTCAAAAACAATAAATTCAAGAAAATTCTATCAACCATGGAGGCTTCATGCCTGGAGACTTTAACAAGGAAAAAAATACCCCAATCCTAACTTTTAACTTAACTGATGTTAAGGCTATAGTAACATCATTTGTACTCTCGATCATAAATTCTGTAGTGTTATATGTGAAAATCTCAGAATTCATAACTAATTCTTCTCAATTACTTAAATAGTTGATGCACATCTGATTAATATGAAATATTAGACTCCGGAGGCTGTGATTTTTAGTTTACTTACCTCTTCCCTGTCCCTGTGCTACTGTTTTATCAACTCATTTGAAGTATTGAAGAGATTAGCGAGGCATAATTTTCGTACGTCACAGAGATATCCTAGTTTGACCTTATTCAGAGATTATTATGTCTTTCTACCTCTACACAGCACACTCAATATAATTTCCCCTGCAATTCTTGCATGCTTTATCTTGAAGGTTATTAACTCAACTTCAATAAGAACTCCTCAAGGTAAAAGATTTCTCCTCATCTTAATTTTTTAAGTTTACCGATTGCTTGCTTTTACTCTTTTTTTTTTTTGGTGGTCTTTTTTTTTTTTAAGTCTTTCTTAAAACATTTGAATATGTAGCCATAACAGTTTTACTCTGCCTTGACTATGCCATAGTGTGGTTTCCATCATATTTTAATATTTTCTCCTTGATGATAAGCTCGATTAACTAATGATGAATAAGCATCTTATGAGTCACTGTCAAGCTCATGCAATATTGATAGTCTTCTAGGCTTCTTGGAATGATGCATTCAGAGTGAGCTCTTAGAAATAATTTATTTTATGAGTATTTATTCAAAAACTGTCTGAATCATGATTTATATTAATAATGACATAAGGAATGAAATCAACTTGTTTATCACAATCCATTGTTCCTAATGTTGCAGTTGTTACAGATTGATGTGTTTACTTACTGGAACTTGCTCCTAAATGGGGAAACATCACCCTCCAACATGTTTGGCTTTTTCCTTTGTCATCCATTCTTTGTCATCATCCATTTTCATGTGCGATGCTAGGATGAACATCTGAATTATGGGATGTTTATGGTGACAAAACTTGTGCACCATAATACAGTACAAAATGAAATGAAAAATGAAATATTTTGTCTGATTCTTCTTTTCTCCATGTAAAGGGATAGTCTCTGTTAGTATATTGGATTCTGCTATTCCATGCATCCCAGTTTTTACAAACCATATGAAAATCTGTAAGGAAAATACTTTTTTTTTTTTCTCCTTTTTTCCTTGTTCCATGAAATTAAAAATATGCAACCATGTGGGATTTTGTTCATGCATTTTTTTGGTACAAAACAAGGGGAAAGGGAAGGAATAGAAAAGGAAAAGAATACCCCTCCTCCCCCCACCCCCAACCTGTATATGAATAACCAGACTAGGTAAAAATACGAACATAAAATAGAAATCAATACTATCAGATTTTGAGAACTAATTTAGAAGACTTTGTTTATTCTGACTTTTCTTCTATTCTATCTTGCTCTTTTACACTCTTTAGTGTATTTCTCCTGGTTTTGTTTCTATGTTTCTCATTCAATGCTCCCCCTACAATGCTCTGTTCTAGGCTCCGTTCTCTTAATACAATACTTCCCACTTCTGAATGCAAATTAAATACCCACTCTGTCCAACATGTATGTTTTTATCTGTGATCATACATTAAATATTTTTTTCCCCTTTGTAAGTTTCCCAGTGGCCATTTCCTTAGTCTCTTTCTTTCAATGATCCGACTGAAGTTCACTTACAGAACTATTTTATTTCTCAGAGTAAAAGTTTCAACTTGTGCCTTCTGTGTTGCATTACATACTGAAAATCTAACTAGTTGCTTTGCCATCAGTCTGAAGAGTGCTTACAGCACCAAAATCAGTTTGAGGAGCAGTAAATATTGCTAAATGATGATTGTTGGTTAATTACTGTCAAACAGTCATTTTGCTATCATTGTCTTTAAAAAAAAAAATCCACAAACATTTTAATTTTTTGCCTTAACTAATGATGGTTGGTTTGTTTTCCCTATGGGTAAAAGTGTATTCTAACTAAAGATTGTGGTACAAATTTCAAAGGAGGAGATGCTTTCCAGAACAATGTGGTTTTTTTCTCCCCAAATGTATTAGAATTTTCCATTCTGAAGATGCAGTGCTTCTAAAGTTTTGTAGTTTTCACTTCACTTCTTGTTTAGTTTAGAGTATTATTTAATTCCACTGAGATTATTAGATCAGGATCAGATGAAATTTTAACAATTTATCATATTAAGAGTGAAAAAAGTTTTATTTCCTAGTATTTTGTTGTGACATAATCCAGTATGTAAAGTTCTGATCTACTTATCAGTTTGTTATATATACTACTGTAGATATAGGTCTTGAGAATGGGCCTTTATCGAAGAGAGATTCATGAATATGTTCAATTCTTTATCAATGATCTGGACGAGGGGATCGAGTGCACCCTCAGTAAGTTCGCAGACGACACCAAGCCGGGTGTGAGTGTCGCCCTGCTGAAGGGCAGAGAGGCTTTGCAGAGGGATCTGGACAGGCTGGATCGATGGGCTGAGACCAACAGGATGAGTTTCAATGTCAAGTGCCAGGTCCTGCACTTGGGTCAAAACAACCCCATGTACTGCTACAGGCTGGGGGCAGAGTGGCTGGAGAGCTGCCTGGCAGAAAAGGACCTGGGGGTGTTGGTCAACTGTCGGCTGAACATGAGCCAGCAGTGTGCCCAGGTGGCCAAGAAGGCCAATGGTATCCTGGCCTGTATCAGGAACAGTGTGGCGAGTAGGGCCTGAGAGGTGATCGTCCCCCTGTACTCGGCACTGGTGAGGCCCCACCTCGAGTACTGTGTCCAGTTTTGGGCCCCCTACCACAAAAAAGACATTGAGGGGCTGGAGCGGGTCCAGAGAAGGGCAACGAAGCTGGTGAGGGGTCTGGAGAGTAAGTCTTATGAGGAGAGGCTGAGGAAGCTGGGGTTGTTCAGTCTAAAGAGGAGGCTGAAGGCAGACCTTATTGTGCTCTATAACTACCTGAAGGGGGGGTGTAGAGAAGCGGAGGTCAGTCTCATCTCCCAAGTCACAGGAGACGGGACAAGGGGAAATGGCCTCAAATCTAAACCAGGGGAGGTTTAGATTGGATATTAGGAAACATTTCTTCAAAGGGTTATCCAGCATTGGAATAGGCTGCCCAGGGAAGCAGTTGAGGCACCATCCCTGGAGGTGTTCAAAAGATGGGTTGACATGGTTCTCAGGAATATGGTTTAGTGATTTTTTATTTCTTATTTATTTTTTTGTCAGAGTTAGGTTGATGGTTGAACTAGATGATCTTTAAGGTCCCTTCCAACCTAGACGATTCTATGATTCTAAATAGAGAGTATACAGATGGAGAAACTACAGCAAGGAGAAGAATACCAAAGAGAGAACAGCAGTTTATTAGCCAAGATAGATTCCAAAACTGAGTGAAGATAGTAGGTGAGATGATAGCCTGGTATATATAGCGTTAACTAGGCAGTAAATACCATCATTTAAGTAAATTCAGAATTCTTGGATAATGAGTCAACAACAGAAGGTAACTGATAAGTTTAAGGTAGATTCTGAAGTGTATAAAAATAAGGTGATTAAGGATTTTCCTAGTAGCTCTAGGTAAAAGCTCAAATCTCTGTTCTGAAGTCTTGCCAACAACTGCTCTTTAGCCATGAACCATGGTACAAAGACCTGGAGGCAAAGCCACTTCACATTCAGCAAAATGTGAAACTGAAGTCTTCCTGCTATTTTCCTTAGCTTAGTGGACATAAACAATATTTGGGGGTAGAACAGACTTTTCCCATACCTGGTCCAAACCTGGTGGAAAATGCCAACTGTGATACCTGTGAACTGCATTAAGCCTTGATGAGCTATTGTGTATTTTAATGACCAAAAAAAAAAGGCAGTAATCAACATGGTGGGAGAAGATAAGCAATTAATAATTCTAGCAAACCTCCTAAAGGTTGCCTTACAAATATATATAAAAATCAGAAGTAGTATGAGACTAAGATCTGTACAGACATGGACTGATTAATAGTGCAGCAAAAATCAGGGTTCCTTTTTCTTGAAGTAGTGCTTCTCTCATTTTTAAAAGACACCCTAATTATTAATCAGAGTTGAGTTGTTCTTTTTTTCTTTCCCATAAGGGAACACTGATATATCCATTCTGCCTCTCTGTTTATTATTCCATTTTTGGAATTGGAGACAAAACATTCATATCTTCCTCCAGTGCTAGTTCTCAAATAACTGCTGTTTAGTAATGTGAAAAAGTTTCCATTTGCCCTTCACAACTCAGTGAGCTGTAAACACCAAAGTAATTGAGCCACCCACATTCTGGTCTGCAGGTGATATGAGTGATGTATTTTATTAGCATTTAATTAAATTGCAAATGTTATGCTAAACTGTGAAATTGCTGGCAAAAGTTGAATAAATGGATTAATTTACATCCTTGTTTAAAAGCAATAAATTAAAAGATTGTTGAGTAATCAGGAGAAAATATATTCTTCAACTTTCTTGGAGCAATTAACCTATGCTTTGCTGCTTTTAAAAAATTAAAAAAAAAAAAAAAAATTATCCCTCGGCAAAAATACTGAAATTTGAGGCTGTTGCCACGTTAATTTCACACCTTCCTAGTTTAGGTTAATAACTTCTGATTATTGCAATGAAGATTAAATTGATCTCATTCATTCTTTAGTAGTAAAGAGATAATATACACTTGCAACAATTGCTAATGACCAAAATTAAATTTTATATTATTGCGTTAAGATTCGGGGAGGGGTGTAATAACTTCAGTTTCATGAAAAAGTTGATTCTAATTCCATTTGGGGAACACTGAATTATTTGACTTATTCCGATTTACTTATTTGGATGTGTGCCTTAAGAAGTCTAATTATGCAAGAGTCATTTGATATAACTTTGTTTAGAACTGAATATTTCCAGTTAGAATTTATAGCTACCAATAGAAGATGCTGGCTACTGCAGAGAATGTTACAGCCAACTGGGAAGAGAAAGAGTATTCTGATGGGAAATAGGAGGCAGGAGGGCTCCAACATCACATTTTTCATTTGAGGGGTGTAGCAAAAAAATACAGAAAAATATAGAGCTTGTGGTTGCAAAATAAGGGGGCCTTAAAGACTGAGAGGGTAGTTAATTGCCACCCAGAATTTTTTTTTTTAGGATTAGAAAGAAAAACAACAACAGAAAAAGATAGCATGTCCACTTGTTTGATTTCCCCCCTACTCTGCTTGCAACTTCTGCAACTGCCTTCATTCAGCTCATCTGAGCTGAAAGCCTGGACTCAGGCAGTTTCTGTAGGTATTTTTTCCCAAATGTTAAGTTCACCTTTTCAGGATTTATTATTTTTTTTTTTTTAAATCAGGATGACGCTCTACAGAACATAATTTTAAGTTAAAATATTTTCTTTGTGGGGTTATATTTTCACTGAAGCTCTTTAAGCTTATAGAAAAAAAAAACAACCAACAAATAAACAAACATAGCAAGTGCATGCTAATTGCACAAACCCGATATTTTATTTCTAAATGGTGCAGAAAGTGAGGAAATTGCAATTTCATTTTGGAAATGGTATATTTTAAGTTGTTTTAAGAAGTTCTGTCTTTAATTTCATATTAAGCTCCCTGGATAACTGGAGTGAATTTGTTGTGTTGTTTAAGTCCTCTGAATATTCATGGGCTGACATGACTGATATTAATGAGGAATACTAGGTATTCTGCACACATGCAAATGTCGGTCTAGCAACAAAAGAGTGTAAGCGCTTTGTCTTTTCTCGTTTTAAAATTGAATCCTTTTTAAGGAAGTCAGATTGTTCAGACTTGAATGCTGAACACTTCTGAAAACTAACTACTTAATGCTGTCTATATCTGGAGAGGAAAAAATTTGTGGGACTGTAACTTAAAGAAATGAAGTTTCAAATCACAATAGCGAACAAATCTGTACTATATGGTAGAATTTTGGGGAGATGGGAATTCTGTCTTTTTCTAAATGAAGTTATTGTAGTTATTGTGTGCTTTCATACGATAACCACAACATTTCTGGATATATTTAAGAATAGGTCTAAAACTAAGAGATTGCACTGTTGATATATCCAACAGTTGCAGTTTTTAAACAAAGAAACACAATGTCTGTCGGCAGAAACAAGGTTAATTTCTTATTAGAGCTTAGTCACTTGAAGTAAGAAATATTTAATCTTTTCACTAATTTCATATTCTCTTACAAAAGATTTCAGTGAGGTTGCTGATGAGAATAACTTTCCTTTTAGGTATTTCTCTTTGTGAAACTGTAGCTCATGATCTGGTATTTAGACAGTTGTCCAACTTAACTGAAACTGCAGGGGGGAAAAAAACCAAACCGAGATCAGTAGTAGCTATAATCCAACAAAAGACCTGGAGACATACAGATTAGTCTGTGCAAAACTTAACTTCTAAGTGTTGTGGTTTGGGCTGGACTAGCCACTGAGACCAGGACACTGAATATATCTTTACGTGGGGTCTACATGGCCTCTTAGGTAAGACAGCCAGATATGTGTGGATAAGCACACACACACAAATATTTTTTTTATTTTTTTTTTAAATTAATATGCAGAATGTTCATGGACCTTACCTTTGTATCCATAATGCTACCCACTAGATGCTTTGGAGTGTCAGTTGGAAAGGATGAGATGGTTCAACTTAAAACCTGGCCTTTTTATTATTTCAGGCTATAGATACATCCATACAAATAATAAACTGCTCAGTTGTACTGTGAATGCCATGTAGTGTCCTGCATCCTACCGATATTGGCAGCTCTGCAATTCCATCCCTGATTTGAGACAATTAAAAAATGTATCATCTGTCTCATGGAAAAAATTTAAACTCAAGGGCTGCCATTAAAGAGGTAGGTCTGTGCAGCCCAAATTGCCAGACTCACTAGGCAAGGAAAAGAAAGATCAATAAAGACATTGTTATAGTCTAGTGAACCTGCCACTAAAATGTAAGGAAATGTCCTGGATGTTTCCATACTCCAGATTAACTTTTTAGAAAATGAAGAGGTTTCAGTTCAATCTTATTAATGAGGATTCCTTAGAAAAAGGTAAAGAGCAGCAGCAAACAGCCTAAGCTTCTTTTCTTCGAGCTTGCTAGAGCAAGCCAGCTGTCACACAAAGGAGCAGTGATAAATATTCTGATTCAAAATCCATTGAGGACAAAGGAGAGGTACTTGTCAGCTTAATAGACCCTGGACTGGGTTTGGAATGAAGTGGCAATTAAGTCTCTGAAGCCATTAATTCTGATTTGATTAGTGTCTTTTTTTTTTTGGATGTTTATTTGTTAATTAATGACGAGACTTAGATCAGCTAGCTTCACAAAGATTGTTGAAAAGCCAGAGAGTAATAATTGTTAAGCTATGTTGTCATATAATAATGAAGGCAGCTGCTTATCAAGATGCACTTTTTGCTTTCTGAATAAATTCCTATAAAATGATATTTGTCATGCTTCTGTGAACAATTGTTACAGCAACTATTGCTAACTGTAGCTATTAGTTGCTACTTAGATTAGTCCGATAGTCTGAAAGTTTGTGTGAATTCCTGCAAGTATTGTTTACTTTAAATGCTAAGTTCTTAGCTTATGTTTTAACTGCCACGACCATACTAAAAGAGCTCATCTCACTGTACCTAAAGAATCTTCCTAGAAATGGTCATAATTCTGAATACCACACGTATACCTGATTTGATAGTGGTGATTGTTCACATCCTGTAGCATGAATCAAGCTAGAACGTATCATGAAGTAACCAGTAAGCATTTTGAAACAAAATTTGTGTCTAAACTTCACAGCCCAGTGTTTCCTTAAGTAGTTAGCTAACACCTTATTCTGTAAGCTTGTTCCCATTTCTTAAGTTGTTTTAAGACTCAAAAGGAAATGTCTGATAGTAGTCAAGCTTTTCAAGGAGTTACCATGGTTTATGAGTTAATAAAAAGTTATTTAGTGCAACCCAAGGCTAGTGCTAAAAAGGTTTCTGTCCATTGAAACAGACAGGGAATTCTAAAATGACAAAATCCATTTTAACTATTGTGTGATAAAATGGCAAATATTAACTGGATTACAACCAACAATTCCTATGCTTGTAACAGTTCCTTGCTGTTAAACTTACTATTACTAAATGAGTTTTTCCCCAAAACCAGTAACAGGACGTGAGCAAAATAAAGGACTGGAGGAAGACTTGGGACATGCATTGGTTGAAGATTCATAGTACCTGTGCAGTTATGATTGCTTGTGAACAAAAGGGAGAGGTTTTCTCGAAGGGGATGCAACTCTATGGATTGCAAATCCCACTCAACTTTAGAGAAAGGCTTCTGAGTCTCTGCTGGGCAGAGAAGAACCTAATGAGGTTCAACAAGGGCAAATGTAGGGTCCTCCACCTGGGGAGGAAGAACCCCAGGCACCAATATAGGTTCGGGGTGGATCTTCTGGATAGCACTACTGAAGAGAACGATCTGGGAGTCCTAGTGGATAGCAAACTTTCCATAAGCCAGCAATGTGCCTTTGTTGCCAAAGGGTCAATGGAATCCTGGGTTGCATAGGGAAGAGTGTGGCCAGCAGGTCGAGGGAGGTCATTCTCCCCCTCAACTCTGCACTGGTGAGGCCACAACTGGAATACTACATCCAGTTCTGGGCTCCCTAGTTCAAGAGAGACAGGGAACTACTGGAGAGAGTCCAGCATAGGGCAACTAAGATGATTAAGGGATTGTAGCTCCTCCTTTATGAGGAAAGGCTTAAAGAGCTGGGGCTCTTTAGCCTGGAGAAGAGAAGGCTGAGGGGAGACCTTAACAACGTTTACAAGTATCTAAAGGTTGGATTGAAGGAGGATGGAGCTGGACTTTTCTCAGTGGTTTCCAGTGATAGGATGAGGGGCAACAGGCACAAGCTGGAACATGGGAATTTCCATTCAAATATGAGGAGAAACTTCTTCACGGTGAGGGTGCCAGAGCCCTGGAACAGGCTGCCCAGGGAGGTTGTGGAGTCCCCTTCTCTGGAGATCTTCAAGACCCACCTGGATGCCTTCCTTCCTGAGTGATGTGCTCTGGGGAATCCTGCTTTAGCAGGGGAGTTGGACTAGATGATCTCTAGAGGTCCCTTCCAACTCTGACAATTCTGTGATTCCATGAGTCGCCTAGGATAGTTTGATGGGGGAGGACATCTTGCAACCTTTAGATCTTTTAACCTTGGAGTAGGAACAAAGTAAAGGACTGGGGAAAACCTTGGGCAAATAGATGACATTCTATCAGTATATGCTTCTCCAGGACTTTCAGTAAAAAGAGATGGGCAGCTATTACAGTCAAGCTGGCTTTGGATTTCGAAAGTTTTCAGCTCTCAGGAATACCGTCTTGGACTGTACTGCTGTGTTCATGTGAAGTGATATCCAAGTTTATACTGTAGGTGAAAAACCTGATCATGTACTCCTCCGAGTGCAGAATCTTGAAACAGTTCTTGTTCTATTAGCTAAAGAAAAGGTTTCTTTATGTTTCTCTAGCTAGCGATACCGTCTCTCATGACTCTACTTCTTAGCCTTTTTTTTATAAGGACCTTGTTACTTCAGTAAGCTATTTTCCATGCGTGAGCTGTATCTGTTATTTAACCTGCTGCAACAGGAACAGTTACAGAACAACAGCCAGAAATAACAACTGTTCTTTTAATTATGCTTTTTAAAATATGTGCTGTTTGACCTATGTATGTTCACAAAATAACAACTTTGAAAAGAAGGAGGGTTTGTTTAAATACTTCATCTAGGGTAAATGCTTACCTTCAGACTTGTGACTATATAGGCAAGTGATATCCTAGATTATCTTTAAGGATTACCATAAATGCTAGGTTGAAATCTTAGTGACCAGAACTTATGAATTTCCCTCTGTGGCAATGTATTCGAACACCGTCATCATTCTTCACATGCCTTTTATTGACTGTAACAAGGCTCTTAGGAACATGTAATCACACAGTCAATAAGCTCTGCTTGAAGGTTTGCTATTATGCATCGGCAGAATGCTAATTTATTTAGCTAGGCTCTATGTCTAAATGCCACACACAGGCTGTGTGTTTCTTTTGCCTGGAAAACCTAGAAATTGTATTGAGACAGGTGGTAGGTTGGCAACCTGGTGTACCTGTGTAGAAGACTTAAGGGCAGGAGTGGTTCTCCTTTGTAGCTTGTTAAATTGTTCTTTTATGTCAGAGATGAAACTGCTGGGAGTGATTATTTATTTTTATTTATTTATTTTTTATTCAAAAGGCAGATGTGTCCAGTCATGCCCCACTGCCCCATAGCAATCTTCTTGTGCTAAGAACAAGAAGGGAGGCAGAAGAGTTCAGATAGCAATTCAGGGGTTGAAATGCAATCCAGACTCTTTGAATGGGATGCCTGTGTTGTACCTTTCATCTCAGCTGCTTGAAAAAATTATTTGCTGATATCACTAGTAAGCGACAGAAACTGAAATGCATAAACCTACAAATACCAAACAAAGGTGATTATCCTCTGCTTTGCTTACCCAGCAGTTTAAAAATAAGAATATGCTCTAAATGTGGTTAGTTGCTTGCTCTGCTGTTTTACTGCTGGAACGTAAAACATCCAAGGAACAAAACCTCCAATTCAAATAGCTGTGTTCATAAAAAGAAAAAAGTTTCTTTCAATAAAATTTTAGACTTCAGCGGGATTAATTGCTACAGAAAAATAAGAAGTTATTTCAACACTGGCTTCTTTTGTGGCTTGTCCTTCTGTTTTTCGCCAGTAACTGAGATTATCTTTTTTTCATCAATGAAATATTGTGTATTCCAGTTTTGATGTTATTCCAAAACATAGCTCAACAAGATCTGCTGAGGATTATTGAGGCTCCATCTGTTCTCGCCATGCATAGAAAATACTACAGATGATAGTGAGCAGATGTACGCTGCCTATTACAGTGATGCTCAAAAACACTGCAATATTGGATTGAAAAGGCAAAAACATTTTAGTTCTATACAGCTTTCTCCTGTATTTTCCAGACTCTGTGTATGTATCTGACAGTCAGGCTTCTCAAAATCATTTTACTTTTCTTTCTCAGTCTCCAAAATGTGGTTTGTTGTTTTGTTTTGGTTTGGGTTTTTTTGTTGAAATTAGCACTTTTTACGGCCCAGGACGGAAAGTTTCACATTCAACCCAGAATGGTTTATGATATTTTAGCAATTTAGTGGCTATGAATTTTTGCTCACACTTTCTTTTTCTCTGGGGTAATAGATTTTAGGGGGATTGTGTACCTTGGATTTTTTCTCTTTTTTTTAAGTGCAGAAAAGAAGATGAACTCCAGCTAGGCATCCTAAAAATTCATATGTCAGTGTGGTGGGTACTCTAAAAAAGATTCTTGTTTTGCCTTGAGTACTGTCCTGTTAGATCTGGGGCTGTGGCTCTTGGGTAAGTGGCCAGTTGGGTACAGGGATCAGAGCCCGTGACAGCTCATTTTGGTTTGTGACACTCTGCTTGCCAGTCAGAGGTTGAGAGATGAATTCCAAGTGGCAGAGGTGTAATGAGTGTCCTCAGACAAGCGGGGAGATGGAGAACCTCTCTTACTGTGGGGAAGCTGAAAGAATCTGACTCGTTTAGCACAGCAAAACAGAAAGTGAGGTACGATCAAGAGGCAGAAAAAGTTGTATCTAAGGTAAATGATGAAGTTGGCACAAGTAGGTTAAACTCTGAGTCAGCTTATGCTGGAAATTGATGAAGCTTTGAGACAATTTTCCAATAGGAGCGGGAAGAGGGGGGTGAAAAATTGCAAAGTTTTGAGGAGTTTCATCAATTCATTAAATGGATTGCTGAATGTGCGGTGATAACGAACAACGCTTAGTTTTAGTGCTGTATTTCTGTGAAAGTTAGTATCAATCTTTTTGTAATTAGCTTTGAATCTTTTGATGCTGGGGGGATTTAAAAGTATAAAAGTGGTATTTAGCTACCTGAGCAATTCTCTGTGATGAAGAGCCCAGGACTCCCGTTCTGGTGATCTCTTCATTTTTCTTTTGAACATCGCTTTTCTCTTGGAACACATGCTTTGCCAAATACTTTGAAATTTTCCATTTCATTTTGTAACTCCCCTGCGTTAGGCATGCCCTTCTCTTTTCTCTGTTTTCCAAAGTGAAAAGGATATACAGTAATACTGAATTATTTTATTTTAGATAAATTTAATTTTTGTGATTGTCTGCCTATGCACAAATGTGATAATTAATGGAATAAAAAAAAATAGCCTCCTGGCTCAAACAATTCAGCTATTTCTTTGTGCATGTCATATTGTTAAGTTGTGGGGAAAAAAGCAAGTTAATCTAGCAATGAGGAAAAGAAAGAGTTGCACCACAGGAAAAGTTGGCAGCCATCGTTAATGGTGCCACATGCTACTTCCTTGAGGCCACGGGAGGGAGCCTAAACAGTGCGATTATGATATTTCTGGAATAAAAATCTGTAGCTAGATTCCATTCAATACCTTCACTGCAGCTCCAACAGCCCACATGCTGTAGTGTGAAGCCACCCAGGCTGCTATTATGGATCTGTAAACTTGGTTTCTCAGAACACTGATATGATAAAGTAATGACGCTTGAAGAGTGGGATTCAATCTAATTTTTAATATTAATAAACTTCACACTCAGTGTGATGATTTAATTACGTTGGACTGTCTTTTAAAAAAGATGATCTGAAGTTTAGGAAATTTCTTTGGAAAAAGAAAATAGTGGTCTAATAGTATGTAAAACTTAGGTTCAATTTTATTTAAGACTAGCTAGTAACAGATTTCAGTCTGTAGATTTGTCCACAGGGACCATTGTCCATGTACTTAAAGATGAGAAGATCTCTTTGCTTTTGCTTCCATTTTCTCATGTATAAAGTAGAAAAGGGAAGTATGATTAGCTGTCTTTTTAGTATTATTTTGTCAGATTTCCTTCATTTCTAGAGCTAAGAATGAAGTGTTATGAAGTTAACTCATCTGTAAAATAATGATCCTTCACCCTGACCGTTATGAATCTATCCTTAGAGTGAACTGTGGTGGCCGAGGAAGTCAAAACTTTAGTAGCTACAGAGGGACTAAGATGATTTTTTTGTTTGTTTGTTCTCTTCATTTTTCTTTTGAACATCGCTTTTCTCTTGGAACACATGCTTTGCCAAATACTTTGAAATTTTCCATTTCATTTTGTAACTCCCCTGCGTTAGGCATGCCCTTCTCTTTCCTTTTCACTTTGGAAAACAGAGAATATACAGTAATACTGAATTATTTTATTTTAGATAAATTTAATTTTTGTGATTGTCTGCCTATGCACAAATGTGATAATTAATGGAATAAAAAAAAATAGCCTCCTGGCTCAAACAATTCAGCTATTTCTTTGTGCATGTCATATTGTTAAGTTGTGGGGAAAAAAGCAAGTTAATCTAGCAATGAGGAAAAGAAAGAGTTGCACCACAGGAAAAGTTGGCAGCCATCGTTAATGGTGCCACATGCTACTTCCTTGAGGCCACGGGAGGGAGCCTAAACAGTGCGATTATGATATTTCTGGAATAAAAATCTGTAGCTAGATTCCATTCAATACCTTCACTGCAGCTCCAACAGCCCACATGCTGTAGTGTGAAGCCACCCAGGCTGCTATTATGGATCTGTAAACTTGGTTTCTCAGAACACTGATATGATAAAGTAATGACGCTTGAAGAGTGGGATTCAATCTAATTTTTAATATTAATAAACTTCACACTCAGTGTGATGATTTAATTACGTTGGACTGTCTTTTAAAAAAGATGATCTGAAGTTTAGGAAATTTCTTTGGAAAAAGAAAATAGTGGTCTAATAGTATGTAAAACTTAGGTTCAATTTTATTTAAGACTAGCTAGTAACAGATTTCAGTCTGTAGATTTGTCCACAGGGACCATTGTCCATGTACTTAAAGATGAGAAGATCTCTTTGCTTTTGCTTCCATTTTCTCATGTATAAAGTAGAAAAGGGAAGTATGATTAGCTGTCTTTTTAGTATTATTTTGTCAAATTTCCTTCATTTCTAGAGCTAAGAGTGAAGTGTTATGCGGTTAACTCATTTGTGAAATAATGATCCTTCACCCTGATCATTATGAATCTATCCTTAGAGCAAAATGTGGTGGCTGAGGAAGTCAAAACTTTGGTAGCTACAGAGGGACTAAAATGATTTATTTTTTTTTTTCGTTTGTGTGGGGTTTTTTGGTTTTTTTTGTTTGTTTATTTGTTTTTATCTGGCTCCTTGTTTCAAGGAGTTTGGATCTTAGAGGAGACAGTAGTGATTTGTTGTGCCACATTGTAAGATCCAAGCGTACAAGTCAGTGGGTTTTCCACAGCTTATTTCCTGCAGTGTTATTTGGATAGAGAAATTTGTCAGTAGTTTGTCACTTGATGCTTTAACAAGTTTTCAGTTCACTCAGACTTTTGACAAAACAACACAAACCAACACCTTCCATTCCAAATGCAATACATTAAGTACTTTTTGGTTTGGTGGTGTTTTTTTTTTTTTCCTGTAAGTTCTTTTTCTCATTCTTCTTATACACAAGATCCAACCTCGATAAATAAAATGTACTTTACAATGTTTGATGGTGAACTCCTTCCAGTTTTACATTTGAATAAAGAATGCACAATTTTAGACACGTGCAAGGGCTTGTAAATCCCCAAGTAGCTTAGAGTCTAATTCTGAAGACTTCTAAACAATCTGTTCCTGATCCAACAAAATGCTTAAGTGGAACTTTAGCTTTAGCCAAAATAGATAAAGAAATTGGAGACTTTTTGTATGTTGAAAAGCTATGTTTGCAGTTGAATTCATTTTTTGGTGTACTGTGGTGTTTGAGTCAGCTGGGACTAACTTTTCCCAAATGATGTATTTCTTAATATTTATTTACTGTACAGTTAATTCAGCACTTGAGGTAAACGATAAAGCTGCAGCATCAGCTATGCTCTTTTTTAAGCTTGTAAATAGTCAATTTCCTGGCATTAAGGAAACTTTTTTGTAGTAGAGTTAGGAACAGGATTTTAGAAATAATTAACAGATGCTATAGGTAATAATCTGTGAATCTGAATGAAAGTGTACTGCAGTACGTTCTGAAATAGCGATTGCTAAATACTACTATTCTTACATCCTTTGAGTCAGAAAATGTCTATTTTTAGTGGCAATATAAGACGACAAGCAAGGGGGAAATGCAGTTATTTGATACCGCTATTTAAAAACTCTTCAGCCACTGTAAAATGAGATGAATTCTTAGGTGTGTTTGTCTTACAACTTTTGCAATTTTATTTTTAGCTCAGAATTTAGATCAATTGTATTAAGTTGTTATAATGTTTAAATATAAAACGTTTTTGGGTTTGTTTCTTTTTTTAGTCTTAATTGCAGTCTTGAATTTTGCATCTTGCAGACTTAAAGAGAAAAAGCCACTAAAATAATATGCAAGTGTCCCCTTGTATGAGTAATGATCACATGTAAATGGCCTTCTTGAATCTATAGATTTGATCCTTTTTATGGTGTTATTTATAGTTTTTAAAACTGAGCCACTCAGAAAAGCGAATCATACTCTTGAATTTGGGTCTGTACTCTATGCTTGCCTGTTTTGCTATGTATTCATCTCTGCTACTTTATTATAATCCTCTAATCTAGATGATCTCTAAAGATCATTGTAAGACATGTCAATACGACAGCTGTAACAAAACCAAAAAAAGTGATTGTGTTTTTCTTTGAAAAAGATAAACTTAGTGGATAGTGGGTCATACTCTACTTGGAGGCTGATAGCATATGGAGTACCCAAGAACCTGTTCTTAGACCTGTGAATCTTGTGAAATGCAACAAGGACAAATGCCAAATCCTGTACTTGGGAAGGAATATGTGCCCGGGAGCAGCTCTGCTGGAATTCCATGATATTTCAAAGCATGTGAATGTGTATGCAGCAGTTTGTGTGCTTTGGTATGACTGTGTGTGAGTGTACAAGAGCAGGAATAGGCAGAAGCAGCTTCACCTGATCAACAGGGCAGGAAGAGTGGACAGTGGGTGACAGAGAATAGCAGTGAACTGAAGAGAGGAAAGGATTGTGTTATCTGGCAGCCATCTATTTATAAACAAGGTGGATTTGACTTGGAGTGGTTTGGGTTTTCCTTGGGGAATTTGTTTTGCTCAAAGTGTACTAGCATCTCCTGAGGGCATTTAACGATCCTGATCTTGCGAGTGTACGTTTTTTGTGGCCCAAAATCATGGTATAAAGAGATTTGATGTAGGATTAATGTTTTCGTGTCTCCTCTCTGTATCATAACAGCAAGGAACTCTACGTGTGCTTTTAACCCTCCTTTTTTCCTGCACATTTTCAGGGCATGTATCCCCGTATGTTGTATTCCTTACAGAAAAAAAAAGGTTCACTTTTTTGGCTTCATGACTGTAGGAAGTATTGCCTTTGCACCACTTCTTATTAATGGTCTTTTCTTAAGTCTTTCTGTCTTCATTGTTCTGTGGTTTTGCAGATATGAGCCCACGGGCTTCCCAGAGCATTTTCTTAAGTCTTTCTGTCTTCATTGTTCTCTGGTTTTGCAGATACGAGCCCACTGGCTTCCCAGAGCATTGTTTGGGTTTTTTTGGGTTTGTTTGGTTGGGTTTTTTTGGGTTTGTTTGGTTGGGGTTTTTTTGGGTTTGTTTGGTTGGGGTTTTTTTGGGTTTGTTTGGTTGGGGTTTTTTTGGGTTTGTTTGGTTGGGGTTTTTTTGGGTTTGTTTGGTTGGGGTTTTTTTGGGTTTGTTTTTTGTTTTTGTTTTTTTTTTTTTTTTTTAAAAGAAGGGTGGGGGGAAGCAGTTGTGGAAATATAGAGAGGAAAAGGAAGACCAAACAAGGGTTGTGAATCAAAGGGAGAGGCTGCTTCCATAAGGAGGTAAGCCAGGAGCTGGTGCTGTTCCCAGCACATGCAGTGTCCTCACAGGCCAGGGCATGGTCCCACGGGGGCTGAGCAGGTCAGGGTGCTGATGGAAAGAGTTGCTGTCAGCCATCCAGATGTCACCAGAGAAGGTGATGTAAAGAGTCAGGTCTGGGAGGTCAGTCCAGAAAGTCCAGTCAGGAACAGAGTGGAGACAGCCGTGGATACTTCTAACATAGGTTAGAGTGCACTCGGGGTCCTTATGGCTATGTGCTCTTACCATCACCCTAATTAGTTCGTGTGTTTGGGCTATTTCATTTTGTTAAATTGGGAATCCTCAGGTGTGCTGTGCTGTATGTGCAGAGCTCTGCAGGATGCTGGTTCCACACCCATAGCTGAGCTGTGTGGCTCAGGAGTGGTGGCTGTCAGGAGTGGCCTCAGGTGGGTGATGCTCCCTGGTCCTGCTGGGGCTCCTGTGGCTGCTCCTGGGTAGGGAACCAATAAGGGTCCACAAGGAATGAGTGTTAACAGGGGGCGATTTCTAAGGTCAGAGCACAGACTTTAGGTTTAAAAATATTTTGAACGCTAGTCATAATTCTCAGTGACAAGAAAAAAAGATTTTTAATAAAATATAGTATTTTTGTCCACTTTGATTGTCTTTTTAATCTATTGGGCATGCTTAGGTGCAGAAAACTGATCATATCACAGATAGGATGGCCATAAATTGGCTTGCAATATTTTTTTTTCCTCTGGGGATCATTTCATAGAACCCCCTTGAACTTTCAAAAAAAAAAGTAATTTTGTAGCCCTCCCTGTAATTATGTTATTTACTTTCTTATTTTTTTGAAGGACTTCTTTTAGTTCACAGTCCAGTGGAAGGGTTCAGTAGCTGGATAGGTAGCAAACATGGCCATTGCCTTGGAGACATTAAGGCATGATGCACACCATTAAGGTCACTCAAACTAAGGCTGTTTTATTTATGAATGGGTACCAAACACAGGGAAGTACAACATACTTACTTTCACAAAATGAGTGTTATATTTTGATCATTAGTTTGGCTTGGCTTTTCAGCAAGACATCGCTGCACTTGCCCTTCATCTTGGTAAAGAAAATCACCTTAGAAATGAATCTTACTAATGTAAAATAACCCCTTTTATTATAAGTATAGGTATAATGGAGGCTCTTGATGGCAATTTAGGTGTTGATTCACCAGTTACATCTGCTTACTGGCAAATGTAATAGTTACAAACTGGAGCAGAAAATGCTCAATTGGTTTCATTGATAAGCAAATCCCAAAAATGAGAGCTTCCATGTCTATGCAGAAAGCATTCCCGTTCTTGTTGTTCAAGATACTCAATGATTAAGAATTCAGGCATATCAGAACTAAAAGTTTGTATTACTAAGACAACACAATTCTTAGAAGTGGAAACTTACTCTTGGGTGATACTTAAGTAACTAAACTGTTGGGGGAAACATTTGCAATTCCTGTTCTGCTCATCTTCATAAAAGATGCAATTTCCCAGCTCTATCCTAAGATACAATTATTCATCTCTAAATGTTACAAAAGGAAAATTGAGCATGTATAAATTGCCAATTCTTAGACTAAAAGTGATTACTTCTAAAACAAGTTAGAGTTAAAATTTTAATTATGCTCTAGGGATAGATATTGTAGTAATTTTCAATTCCATTAGGAAAGAACAAACATGAGAAATTGCATTTGTAGATAACTTTCAAATATGACTATCAGTAACTATCAAGTAATCACCAAATACATGTAGTAAAATGAAGTATTTTTGCATCACTAGTAGTTATTTTATTTTTACTATGACAGCTTCTCTTGCATGACAGATTTGGTTTTTTGGGTTTGTTTTTTTTTTTTTTTTCTCCCAGCCTTGTGTAGAAAATATACATGTAAATGATTTTGATGGTTGTTTCACTAAACACTATTGGTTTTGCTGAGTGTGTCTTAGTTCTTGCAATGCCGATTGTCAGGTAGAACTTACAAATTACAAATAAATTGGCTGAATTCTTCTACTGCTCCGTAGTCTTGGTATGTTTCCTCTTGGTCGTGTCTGGTATTTTCTTTGGGTGATTAAGTCACCGTTTTAAATTTTTCCAGGGAGATTTATGTCTTGAGCTAAAAACTAAAGAAAAATCTTCTCTCAGCAAGGCATGCATCAGAAGAGAAATTGCACCCACTCTAGTTTCTACTTCTGGGCCCTAATAGTATTTCCTAACCTTTTCCTTCTTCGCATACCGTTTTTTAAGAAAAATCTCCCTGTTTTTTTCATATGAAAGTCTTCACTTTGTATGTGAATTGTCAAGGACCTTTCTTTTTCTCAGCATCTTTGCTGAGTTTTTTCCTGAGAGGCACATTTGGTTGTATGATTTCAGCTCCCCATTAGCGTGTTAGATGCTATTTGGTGGTATGTAACCCCTCATTAACTGAACTAGTAAACATAGAAATAGCTGCAGAAAGGACTGAAGCAAAAGAAATGTGAGTAACCTCAGAGCAGAGATTCAAACCATGTTTGAAGTCATGTCAGCAGGTGAAAAGCTTCTTGCAAAGTTTGTCTCTTTTTTTAAAAAAGTCAGAGCAGACCTGCTTTAAGCTGTGAGTGGTTTTGTCACCTGCTGAAACCAACATGCTGTGCTCCATTTTGACTTAATCACAGAGAATTAGGATTAATTCTTCCATATAACATAAAAAGCATAAATAACTCTCATTTGCTTCACAGAGGTAAGTGGGGCTATCTTTCAGGCTTGGGGATGTGGGCCCTTGAATCCCAAATGAACAGGTTCAAAGAGCTTCTCAAATGTAACTTCTCATCACAGCTAGAGAACTTCCTGCTTCCCAACAAGCAAAATTACTCAGGACTATTCTGAAGACTAATCTGGGTGAAAGTAGATTTTCTGCATTTTTATTTTTTCCTACTATGTTAAAACTATGTCAAAACAAGAATCTTGTGGTAGGTTTGATTTGATGTGTGTGAAGAATGCATCAAATTATAGTCTGAGATGACTTTGAAGGAGCCCATTCAAAAGATAATAAATTTGCAATTGGTATTGCAAATGAGCATCTGGAAACTGAAATTTAAAATAATTCAATTTCTGTGCAAAACATTGCTGTTATTAGTTTTTAGTCCAGTAATTGCCCTTTGATATCACCGAGATTATAGCATTATTAATTTCTGTTATAACCTTTTTTAAATGGTGGATGTTCAAGGCCTCTCTTCAAATTCTATTTTTGTGAGGACACTGGTAAAGCAATGTCAAAGGAGCTTTTTCATGCCAAATCAGCAATGTGTTTTATTAAGTTAGATAGTGGTCCTTTGAAAAGTATTTATAGCATGCAATTTGTTTATTCTCCTAAGCTTCTCAAGAGATTTTTTGCTCAGTGTTATATAATCTAGGGGACATGGCTTTTCTTGTAAGAACAGGAACATTATATCACCACTAATTCTCTTCAGTTTTTCTCTTGGATATAATAAATATATTTAGCTATGGTTTTGACATACAAAATCTATCACAATGACATTCACTTGTTTCCCCACTTAGGGATGGGGTTTTTTTCTCTGTTTTTAAGTCACTGTCATGTTAGCTGTACAGTACTTCTAGGTGTTATTTTCTGTTACGTTTTATAGTTTACAGGATTCTGTAAATGAACCATACCAAACTTCTGAAAATCTATAACACCAATTTTTCAGGACTTTTTGTAAACGCTTTCTTTTTACCCACAAAGTTTTACAAAAATTAATAAATCTTGGATAGACATTGTGGTATAACAGAGCAGGCATTATTTGTGGTAGCCTTTAGTAATAAGGAATCATGTTTCAGTCTCCTTGATGATCTTTTTTTTCAAATACATCCTCAAAACTGCATTGAACACTTTCCCCTTTGTGAAGTTTAGTGAAAACCACTTTCTTGTTTCAATAAATGTTCTTGTCTGTAGTGTAAGATGGAAAGAATATGAGCATTTCTTAATATCATTTTAAATGGTTTTGATTGTCTCACAGTTTGGTGGGGGTTTTTTTTTTGAGGAAAAGGCAACAGTAATAGTCAATATTTTTATTAAGGTATGGTAAGAATGAGTCCAAGTCCGGACTAGGTATAATAATAAATCCCCAAAAAACTATTTTGAAAGATTAAAAAAACCCCAAAAAACCAAAAAACATCTCTTTGGTTCCTAACTGCCTGCTTCCTTAGCAGTATAGATACTACATCCAGCCTGGTTTGCATGAAATGTATTGGTACCAGTTGGGTGAAGGAGTACAAGTGAGGAACTGGGATGTTCTGCTCAGCCTGTGACTTGTGACATTGTCTCGGGTGAGTCACTTGACAATGCCTTATCTGGCCCTTTGTGAGCAGCACATACTGCTTATGCTGCACCTGTAAAAGAACACAGACAAACTAGGGAGAAGATTTATGGCCCGTTAAATTCTCCGCAGCGAATGGTGCCATGTAGCTGCATAACCCATGATACGTAACGAGTGGCTGATTTTCAGAGCAATTAATGTTACGTATTTGCACATTAGGTTGCTCACTAACATGAGTCATCCCTCTTAGTTTGATGTATGCAAGGTTAAAAAAGTCTTTAAATACATGACATTATACAGTGCTATATTAATGTATTTATTAACGTAATAAATGAAATTTTAGAAAATTTTGGTTCAGTTTAGCTCTTCAGGCTCTGATAGCTGGTTTAAAAGATATCATAGAGGCTTGAACAAGAGAAGTAATGAAAAACAGGTTTGGGTTGGTTTTCAGATTAATTTCCTTCCTGCACAGTTTGTGTTGTCAAACGAACTCTGCAACCTATGCCTTGACCAAGGTATATTCTTTTGGGTCAATTGTTTCTTGCTGGTGTTGGAAACTGTAGGAAGAGAAATATCTGCTTCTCTCTACTTCGAAAGCTTGACTTTAATTTTTTTTTTATTATTATTTATTTATTATTTATCTCTGGGTGTGTTGTGATGTATGAATACTTGGGAAGAAGTACAAAAGGTTTTATTCATTCAGATGGTTCCCATTTTGAAAGTGACTCTAGCGGAGAGATTTCACTGAAAACCAAAAGAGCAATATGAATATTTTCTTCTCATTTACTGAAAGAACGAAGTCTTGAAGAGTCAGTCAAATACTGTTTGCTTTCTTCTCATGAACAAGATCCTGCAAATCCTTCATTATTCCATAAATGCAGTAATTCACTAGGAATAGAAAAATAAATAAAGAAAAAATAAGTCTAAAATTACACAAGTTTTTTAAAAAAAAAAAAAACCTAAGCAGCATATATAATGCATTTTCATAATTTTCAGCTAGACTGTTTGACTACCGTGATACCTAGTAAAAGGAAAATTCTATTGATTTACTTTTTTCAAAGATCTGTATTTGCAGAATACTGTCTCACTTCGACCTCTGCATCTTTACTGTTCAAAAGTTTTATTAAAAAAGCTGATGTGAAACAGTTCATGAAGAACCTTTTCAATATGAGTTCTACTTGTGGCTGTTGTAACTAAAACCCATTGTGTTTGAAAAATTTTATGCAAACGTGGTAGAACAAACCCTGCAGTGATCTACTGGAACTAGATATTTAGTCCTAAGGATATCATTACTACTTCATTGCCAACATTTCTCTGATTTCACAGTAATGGTTTGGATGTGTACTTTTGAGTGTGGGAAAACAAGGTGTGCTCTTTTTTTGACAGTTTATCAATAATTAAAAAGCAAAAATATTGATATTTTGCTGATTTTGTTTTGCCTGTTAATGCACAAGGATACTAATAAGAGAGCTTTATTATAGTAGGCTGTGTAAACGTTTCTAAAAGTACTTCTGAGATCTGATCAAAATCCACCATCTTTTTTTTTTTTTACTGTATCATCCTCAGGGCCTACAATGATAAATATGAAAGACTGATGAGGATAAAGTAATTTCTCTGATATTATAAGTTAGATTGGTGGGAGAAAGATAATCACCACAATAATTCAAACTTCTTTCATAGTATGATCAAACTAGATCTCAGGCAGTTAGCTTTTTCTGTAAAGCAGCATAGCTTCAATACACAGATCAGCAAACCAAGGCCAAAAGTGAAACACCTTGCTCAAAGATAGCCAGAAATCCTGGAGCACAAATGTGGAAAAGAGCTGGAGTCTTTGAGCTGATGTTAAGCACTCCCTTCGAGGCAGGCTTTGGTTGCTTCATTTCTTCTTTATTCTTTTTACCTAAGGGCACACATTTTTAATGCCTAAAAATTAAGCAGTGCATTGTAGTGAATGGAGCTACATCTGGCTGGTGACTGGTCACCAGTGGTGTTCCTTAGGCCTCAGTGCCAGGTCTGCCCAATATTTTTATCAATGACCTGGATGCAGGAGTTGAATGTGCCATTAGCAAGTTTGCTAACGATGCCAAAGTCAGGGGTGCTGTTGACTTTCTTGAGGGACAAGATGCCTTGCAGAGGGATCCAGATAGATGGGAGTATGGGGCAATCATTAATGGCATGAAATTTAACAAGACCAGATGCCAGATTCTGCACCTGGGAGGGAGTATTGCTGGGCACAAGTCTAGATGGGGAGAGGAGTGGCTGGAGATCAGCCCTGCAGCAAGGGATCTGGGGGCTGGTTGACAACAGGCTCAACAGGAGTCCTCAGTAAGCCCTGGCAGCCAAGAAGGCAAACCACATTCTGGGGTGCTTCAAACAAAATATGACCAGCCAGTCAAAATACTGCTGTATTCAGCGTTGGTACAGCCTCACCTACAGTACTGTTCACAGTTCTGGGCCCCACCATTTAAGAAGGATGTTCAGGTACTCAGATGTCTCCAGAGGAGGGCAACAAAGCTCATGAAAGGGCTGGAAGGCATGTCCTATGAAGAGCAGCTGAAGATTCTGAGTTAGTCCAGTTTGGAGAAAAGGAGGCTGAAGGGTGGCCTCGTTGCTCTCAACAGCTTCCTGAGGAGGGGCAGTGGAGAAGGAGGACCTGAGCTCTTCTCACTGGTATCTAGTGTGAGGAAGGATAGGAATGGTTCAGAGCTGCACCGGGGGGGGGCTTAGACTGTATTTTAGGCAGCATTTCTTTACTGAGAGGGGTGTCAAACACTGGAACAGGCTTCTTAGATAGATATTTGGTGCCCCAAGCCTGTCAGTTTTTAAGAAGCATTTAGACAATGCCTTTAATTATATGCTTTAACTTCGAAGTGGTCAGGCAGTTGGACTAGGTGAACATTGTAGGTCCCTTCCTACTGAAAACTTCTATTCTCTTCTATGTTTTTTTCATAAGGGAAAAACTGCAAGAAAATGTTCCATTTTCTGTATTATGTTTTGGAATATGTAATGTCAGCATAAAGTTTTATTAAGTCCCCATTGCTAATATGCTCTTGAAATCAGCCTCCCTTATCACTGGATATACTGTAGTAATTTTTGTTGCCATGTTTTCATGAAACAATGATTGAAGAGAAAAATGAACTCGGTATAGCCAAGCATTGTTTCTTTGTCTGAAGTTTTACAGCAATATACTTATCAACAGCCATAACCTCTATGAAGACAAAGATACTCCTGGGACCTTATGGATTATTAGAGTGGCTCAAAGCAACTTCCTGAGTTTCAAGTCATGGAAGCAATCCTTTAACTTTTGCCTGTGTCTGGATAGCTCTTACACAGTGTGTGGCTTCTTCCTGCCAGAAAGTTTTCACAATTGACTCTTTCCAATTATTTTGCTAGTATATTAGGGCTAATTGGATCCTGACTGCCTTTTTTTCTTTTATCACAGTAAATCTCAGAAGTGGAGTTATGAGATTACTTTATTTTTTTGTTACCTGGCTTGTCATGGATGTTCACTGCTGAGAGTGTAGGGTTTTGACATGGACTTGTGAGTCTCCTGGTAAACCATAAAGATCAAGAGAGATTTGTTGTCATCATTAACACCTTGTCATGCTAGAGGTTAGATGTTTCTTTCACATCAGTTATAAGACCCTACTGCCAGGAGGCAACCACTAAAGCTGTCTTCTTTCTTTTTGCACAGTATCGAGTCAGTTGTGACAGCAACTAGCACATCATTTGCAATTTCTTAAAATAATTTCCACTCTTGTTTTAGCCTGAATATGCTGTGCTCTTCCTTTAAGTCAAATTATTTTATGTAGGTAATAAAGCTCAAATGTACTAATCCACTCAGATTTCTCTGCAACTTTCGGTATCACTGACCACAATGTTGTGCTGTTATTTGTTTGTTTGTGGGGTTTCTTTTGACTTATCAAAGTCAGAGTAAACAATGCAATCTTTTTGGATACTGCTTTTTCCTCCATGGAACTTTTGGGCAGTTTCCACCACACCAACGTGTGCAATAAAGCACTTTTCACAAGCTACGGCGTTCTGCCTGCAGCCCTCTCCAGCGGCAAGGTTTCTTTTCCAACCATCCATCAGCAAAATGCTGGCACAAAATGAAATGCGTCTCATCTAAGATAATGTAGAGAAAGTGCTACGGATTGCAAGAGAATCTTGACAGCATTTCAGAAATGTTTTCTTTGGGAAAAAGTTCATCTTCTTGTTTAAATAAGAATTACTGTTTCAAATGACTAGGCACTGATCTTATCTCCTATGTAATATTAGGCAAAGATGCACTATCAGAAAACATTGAAATTGAATTGAATATTGAACCAGGCCAGAGATACTTGCACAAGTTTTTCTCTTATTCTGTGGGGAAAAAGAAGTTTCTACTTCTTACAAAGCTGACAGTCCTCTCTACCAATTCTGTCTGTGTTTTGTAAATGGTGTACTTCTTGCTACTATCACATTGGTTATAGACATTCTCTGATCAGATAATTTCTGTTTATAAGTGTTTTTACAAAGCACATAAATTATGCAGTACACCAGAAGGAAACTATTCTTGTCTAATATTAAAATCTGAGTTTAAGATGCATACTGCAGCATGCATAGCAAAACTGCCAGGTGATAATAAAGTTTAGTTAGGAAATAGGATTAATAAATAATGCAGTTGATTAATAATAGTACTATTTGCATTCTTTAAATAGAATATTAGCAAGTGATCCACACTGTAACAGCTAAAAGATAATTTAAGAGGCAGTTGCTGCACTTCTGCATTGTCATTTAAATCATTAATACTAGGTTAGCAGGTATTGATTTGGATGGTACTATGATTATCATTTATTTTAGGTTTGTCTACCTCTGGAGATATAAATTAGATTATAAATTCATGGTATTTAAATGAATTAGACACCGAACTTCTATTAATAGTCAAAAGCTAATTCACACAGCCTGTACAAATGCAATAAAAATATTTTTTTTTTGTTTGTCCTTAAGGTATGTAGTGATGGGCACAATCTTTAACAGCATAAGGTAAAAAAGTGAATTTAGTTGAAACAATAGCCAAGTTATCATAGACGTCTGTGGCCAGGAATTCATCCACTTTGAAGATTTTCTTTGAGATATTCAGAAAAAAGAAATAAGGAAACAAATGCTCTTAGAGTTGGATTGCTCACACTTTTTACACTTTAAGTTAAAGTAACTTTTTGGTCTTTTCTATCTTGTCTCATTTAATGAAATTTTTATCATCCTAAACATATCTTAGTTTCTTCTTCAGTTTTGAGGAAATTGAGCAGATGAGTCATGCAGCTCTAGATGAGGTGTTCGTGATGAGAACACTGGAAGAGCCTTTGAGCAAAAAAGCCATGTTGGGAAACTTTGATTGTTCTAAAGAACAGTGTGTCAAATATGCCATATCTGCTTTCAAAACAGCTCTGGTAACAGTGAACCTGTTTCTCTGCTGCTGTTGCCCAGCATGAAACTTAGCACAACCAGGGTGATCCAACAGGCAGGATGTGTCTGAGGTGGGAGAAGAAAAGAGTGGATAGATGTCAGCTTATGGTGAGAGACCAGTCAACTCTCTTGTAACAAAGGAATTTAAGGAGAAAATGAAGCTGAAGAGCTGCAAAAGTTGTCATAATTTATTAATCACTGTGATTTTTCTCTTGTTATCATCTATTACCTGTTCTGGAGGATGTTTCGTTCATTGATAATTGGTTGTGATACAGAAGGTGCAATGGGAATGCATAGAACTAATACATTGTTCAAAAATATATTTATTCACCTTTCTAAGGTGCTTTTTTTCTACCGCACAAGACAGTGAAAGCAACTTACTTAAAAATGCACTATTATTTATGAAAATCATCAATATAATGCAGCAGCAGGAACGCCTGCAATTGTGTATGTAAGGAGATGCTGCTGCTAAAGCAGCTGGGGTTGCTGCACTCTAAAGTGTGTGAACTTATAGTGTTTGAATGTGCATTGTAATTATAATAGTAGTAAGAATCTAGAGAAATGGAAAAGAATATTTGAAACTTTGTGCAGTTCCAAGTCAGTTCAGGATTTGTGCAGTGGGTGGTCAGGGCAGGATTTTTCTCCACAGCACTGTGATCAGGTTTCTGTTCTGCATTTGTTCAATTAAACGCCTCATGAAATTAAAGGCAGTTTGGCAATATGCTTGCTGGAATGCCTGGAAGGGGTGTAGAGGAAAAAAAAAAGAAAAAGCCCCCAAACCATTACAGCAAGTAATCTTTCCCACTACATTGATCGTGCCGGATTCTGTGCTTAAATAACTGTACTAGAGAAAAGAAATAATACCCTAATAAAACATGCCAGGATGCACACTAAATGTGCTTGGAGATTGAATCTTAATGACTCAAAATTCCAGCTGATTAGACAATTGTCTCTTGAATGTGCTTTTGTATATATCAGCAGCTGTGCCCAGACCTCTGTAAGAATGCTGTTGGTTGGAAGTCAGGGGGCTTTCATTAGTATAAAATTGAATCCAACTTTACTTGAATCAGAGTAAAAGGCAGAGACTATATCAATATTAGTAAGTGATTCAATCAGAAATAGCTTGGTAAATTTAAGCATTTTTTTCCTACTGGAAGGGCCAGTAAGAAATCGGTGTCCCACCAAAAAGGCAACTGATGGAAGGGTAAAAGTGCCCGTGTCCAGACCCCCTTCATGTTCCACTGCTCCTGTTGAGCAAGACAAGCAATTCCCATTCCCAGTGGAATAGCGAACGATCTGGGCAAAGTGAAAAATCTCAAGGAGGAGAACAACAATATCATCTCCCAAATTGCTGGGCATTTCGGGTGGCAGCACGTAAAGGGTGGTTGTGGGCAGGGGGGAGAATGGGAAACTGAAGTCTGCAAGGACAGAGAGATATCAGGGAAACCATGAAGTCTCCCTTTGGACAAGAGAGCGTACAGAAAAAACTACTTCATTCTGTCCATGTTCTCCACCTTGCCCTCCATTTATTTCTGAAATAAGTAGACCTGTCAATATGCAAGTAGAAGGGAGTTTTCTCAGCTCTCTAATAGGCACAAAGTCTGATTTAGGACTTGTGAGAAGTAGTCCATCCATTTGGGATTCAAAACATTAATCTCCTTTATAAGAATGATCTGTAAAAGAAGAGAAGAGGAAGTGGTACTTTCCCCCCCACCCCCAGCATCAAAAGCCAGGCTTGTGGGATCAAAAAGAATAAGCAAGTACAGCCTGATTCTGTAGCACAAAAGCTCTTGCTCTCACTCCTGGGCCATGCATTTGAACAAGAACTTACCATAGATTTTTATTGTATATAAAATCTCTGTAAGCAGAAAATGTTACTTCAAGTGTATAGATATTTGCATACTTATGCCATCCCCAGTGTACTGTTGATTGACTATGGCCAAGTCAAAAAAGCTACAAAGGACAAAAAGATGTAACATTTGAAATGGGTTTTACAACAACATTTATCTTTCCACACTTTACATCCTTTATCTTGGAATGCTCGTAGCAGCATAAAAATCATAAAATAATGGAATTATCCTGTGTAACAAGGTGGTGGTGTCATTTTTATTTCATACCACATTCACAGCCGTTGCAGCCTGAGTATTGCTTAGCTATTCTTTATTTCAGTATTGACGTGAAATTATTGTTAATATATCTAAATAGACTAGTATTTTTAAATAACAATTTCTATCAGGGTGTGCAGCTTCTTTCTTTTCATTAGCAGTATCTCCTAATGGGTGTAGCTCCAGCTCAGGTTCCGCTCCTGTCTGTCTGTAATGTCACTCACACCAACGGATGGAGCTTTTCTTCCACTTTTTCTTTTGTCTTTAAAACTTTCGATGCAATTCATAAGACATGCAGAAAATATCTAGCAAGTTAATGCCTCAGGTGGTGAGGTTTGTTGTTGATTTTCTTTCTGAATCAAGTAAATCTGCTGTTGAACTTCAGAGGAATGAAACTCTTTTCCAAAACATTTAGCAGTGCCCTTTAATTCGACTTCCTTCTGTAACATCAGTGCCAGACGTTGCTTATGCAAGCAGGGAATATAGAAATGTAATTACTTCTGGTATCTTTATGTATGTGTTCAAATTTCTATGTCTTCAGCATAGCTTGGGGACATGCTGCTTCAGTGCTATCCTGGCTAAAGATGATGTCCTGAAGCAGCGTTAGTCTTATTATTTCAGTAGAGTGATGAATATTAAATACTCTAATCTAAAACCAATATGGGAATCTTTAGGTTCTTGTAGCGTTAAAATACTCAGTAATTCCATTTATCGAGTATAACATTAAATCAGTGGGGACGAGGATTATGTAGAGTACATATTAATCAATGTTGGTTTAACTTGCCTTTGCAGTTCTACAATTAAGACAGCAATATCGCACAGTGGGCTGTCAGAAGTACTGAAGTCCATGGTCATTTGGTGACATGCTAGCTAAAAAAATTAAAATCCTGAAACAGTAAACGACTAAAGACATATTTCCTAGCATGAGAAGTAGAGGAAGTTCTGTCACATGACAACTTTTTTTTTTTTTAATTTTTGAAATAACTGCAAATTTGCTTATTTTAGCTGATGCGATTTAGCATGGAGGACTTGAGGATATCACTGGAAAGGGGTCTGGCATCAGTATGCTCTAACTACCTGATTTACTGTCAGTTCACTCTAATAATTTATATTTCAGCATTTACTTCAAGGCAGAGATAGCAGAATCAAGTTTCAGTGCATGAGACTGAGTCATGGTACACATTAGTGTTCTTGATCCAGGATAACAGTCTAATTTGTGCTACTTAGTTAATCTGAACAAAGATGTAAAAATCTTATGGATAGGTGCCTCTTAACATCAGTAGAAATCTGTTACTTTTGTATTTTTAAATCTACAAAGATTAAAAAAATTTAAGTAGAAAGCATAATGTATCACCAAAAGAGATTTTATATATATATTTCTTCATGTTTTTTTAATATATTTTGAGGTATATTTCATATTCACTTGGAAAACAGAAAAAAACCAAACCTTTGAGAAAACAGGTTAAACAGGTACTTTCAAATAAACTATTTCAAAATACTTGACAGTGCTATAGCACTTGCTCATTTTTATGAATAGTAACTGGAATGTGAACCTTGATATCAGTTATTCCAACATGAATAACTTTGACCCCAGACATCACTTGGTGCCATTCTTTACATTCAGGGGTGCTAAAAGCATTTTCTCTCTGTGAATGCACTAGCCATTGATGTGTCCTGTGCATTACTCTTGGTTCCCTTCTATAACATAGTTTATCGCCTTTATCGAGTGGGTATACTTCAATTGTCATACTGAATGAAAAATAATTAACTTTTATATTTTATTTATACTATTTAAACAAAAGTTTGCAATGCTCAAATCATGCCAGAGGCCAGATAATCACTCCTGCTGCTGCTCTATTTTCCTTTTTCCTTCCTGTGAGCTCATTTTTTCTTTGCTCTTTTACTTTTTGCATTTTCTAACTACCTGTTTTCAGTCATCTGTTAATGACTGCCTGGTTCACTCTACCCGTATATTAGCAATACAATTGCAAAACTGAAGCTAGTATTGCCTAATTTGTATTTAATGCTTGAAACAGCATAACCTCAAAGGATCCATTCAATATAGCCTTGTTATGATACCCTGTATGCAGGAATAAAGGAGACAAAAAAAAAAAGAGCAGTTCTTTTCCTTATCAGTTACCGTAGTGATTATTAGCAGAAATACCATTCTCAGTACCAGCATTCAGCACAACAGCTTGCTATATAGAAAAGTAGCTTTCCTTATTAGCAGGTGGCAGTAATGATCAAAACCAATTTGCGGTTGCAGTACTTATCTAGCAGAATATACGAAATGGAAATGGCATAATACTATGACACAACTGTACTGCAGCTACCGTAGCAGGGATTAAAATGTACAGAATGAGATGTAAAACCACACTTTAGTTTCACATCCTTTGTTTATTAATTTGAAATAAAATAGACTAGGGTAAAGTGTCTTAGAATTTTGTTACTTCATTGAAGATGTTCCAGCTTCCAAGCAAAGAGAAAAACCTTACTTTCTTCTATTTGGGATAGGAAAATTTCCATTTGAAGTAAGATTTTCAGGCTCTGTACTGCTGTCTCCTCTGCACAGATCTATGAACACAAACCGGAGCAGTGACAGATAAAATATGGCTGAGAAACTAATAGGTTTTTGTCTGTCTTTTCAGGCATCTTAAGGGGAAAAAAAGAAAAAAAAAGAAAAAAAAAAACACCAACAAAAAACCAAAACCCCAGCTATGCTATGGGTTATGGGAGGGTCAATACTTTTCCTCACTGGCAAATGGTATATTCTGGAGTCAGAGTTTATTCAGAAGAATAATGGTAGCCCATTACTTGGGGGGGGAGGAGGGGGGGAAGGGGGAGATGTGGGGGATAGAGGCAACTCTCCTTTATAAAGGTAAATCCTGAATTTCACCAAGGGCTTCTTTGCCCCTACACGGGCACTGGTGGGAAACATTGTCGGCTCATTGTTGACTGTATATATGGTCAGATGTACACACCTAGTGCTTGATTAGATTGATTAAGTATTAGGTTTGGGGGTTTGGTGGGCTAGTTGTCTGGAGCAGAAGCTTAATAGCTCTGGTAACTCAGAAGCGAGGACTTTCTCTTTTTAATAATGGATTTTTACTTCAAGGTTTTAGTCAACTGGCCATCACTACAGCTGGTGACAAAGGAGCAGTGACTGTTGGACAGGGAGGGGTATAGTTCATCAATACCTAGTAATTCCTGAAGGGTGAGCACCACCAACCTCTTTAAAAATAAAGCTAGGATCAGCAAACGATAGTCATCCTTGATTTGAGCTAATCCTCCAGAGATTTTTACAACTAAACCACTAGAATCTCGTTTTCTAGCTCATTTCTGTTTTCTTTTCCTTCCCTTCAGTCCAGTTTAGTAAAGCATGACCAGTTTATCTTTGCTAAGCAGCAGAAGTGAACCACATAATTAAACAAAGCACAAGCAGAACTGTTGATGTGTCAGCAGTGCTACCTGGTGAGTCTGATGTGTCCACAGCCGTGCAGAATTGGAAACTGAAGTGTTTTTATCTGTTAGCAGAAAAAGGCTTTAACTGGAGGGATGATGATTTGCTAACAGATATAAATGCAGTGGTGGCGGAAGGAAGAAGCAGCACAATGAAGATGTTTCTTCCATGAAATTTAGAAGCAGATTGGTACTTGCTATTCGTTATAAATCCGTTTGCAACTTGGAGGGAAAAAATAAAGAGACTTAACAGATGTAGATAGTCACATTTTTATAGAGTGCTGGAGGCACAGCTAGAATGATGACAGCTGTGTGAGAGAAGCTGCTCTTAGTTCTCAAGGAAAATGAAAACAGATAAAAGATGGCAGAGGGCTGAAAGTGGCATCATATTTTATGGACCTAAGTTCCTGAGATATTTCAGTGCAATAACAATATAAATCTTCCTTGGTATTTATTCTGCAATTGGCTAGTGTTCCAAAAATGAAAAATGTATTAACTTCTGGCTGTTATAAAGTGTACAAACAGATTGCCAGTGATGCACAAGTATTTTGTGTTCATCTTATAAGTACAGCTGTTGGTTAATAAGGCTTAGGTCTCTCTTCTCAAACATTCATGGAATCTTTACTTGTATATTAGAGGTTATTGGGAAATGGGAAATCTTTTCCTTGGCTCTCCTATTAAATATATCAGTAGTCCATGTTCAAACTTTGCTGATGGTAGGAGATCTTTCTTTTACTTACGGGTACAACTGCATTGTAGCCTTGGAAGGGAGCAACAGCAACAGCCTCCATGTAAATGCAGCACCTGAGAGAAAGAGGGTTCTTTCTCGAACAGCTTCGTGGTCAGCCACAGCTCCTCAAGCAGCTCTCATTCCCCAGGGAGCTGGCTTTGAGTGCAGGCAGCTCAGCTTCTGGGGTTGGGGAGGACTGTGACATGTGCATCCTTGAATCAAAAGTGCCACATGAAGGACCTGATGTTTTCTTCCACAGATTTTGAAGTGTCCACCTTGAGACCTGTATTTTCTAGCACTCCTAACTGTCTATTTGCCATGATACTGTGATCCAATCAGTTTATTTTACAAGTTTTTAAAAAGTACATTAGCATAAGTGGATACATTTTTTTTTAACAGACCATCTTCCTTATTATTTAAAAGTAGGCTTTAGATACCAGATATATATTTACCTACTGTCAGTCTACATCTTTGATACTTGCTTCCGCTGTTGAAATAAAGTATTGTGTATAAATATACTGGAGGAGTTTGGTTGAATTATAGGAGCAGGGAAAGAAATGTAAAGGGTCGACACAGGTTGTCTAGTTCATCCCCGTCTGAGGGGAGTAAAAAATTTATGATTCATTAATAGTTTGGGGTTTTTCTGTGTCTTGACTCTTAACAGACTTAGTAGGCTGGTAACATGTATTCCTTTTTCTTGTTTTTCTTAAGGAAAAACAAAATCTACACAACCTTTCCCTCATTGATCATCCTAAAGATTATGTTCTCAAACTTTAAACTTCTAAATTCTAATATTAGATTACAGTGTTAGGTTTTTAAGGGTATTAGTAACTTTGCCCAAGGTCAAAAGTCTGGTTTTAACAAAGTAAGTCTTAAAAATACAAAAAACCTATATCTTCTAACAGAAATCACCAATTTTACTAATGAACTATGTAGGATAGGGATTGATATATATTGATGTATGATGGTATATGCAGTGTTTGAGTTTTCTGAAGTGTATTTCATACTATATTTAGATATAGGAAGGGTGGCTGTCTAAAGATTGACTTTTGTACATGTTAAATTTCAAGAAGTTACACACAGAAATGTTATTTGAATTGCACAGGGTGAAATTCCAAATTTGAACCAAGAAAGTCCCCCTTAAAAAAGAAACACCACACGTAAACTTGAAAAGCTTTCCTTAGTATTAATCGCTCTTTTACTGCTGTTTTTGTGTCCTTTTGTACATCAGGTCATGATCCTGGCTGCAAAGTCATTTTCAACATTTATATTACTGCTGGACAGTTGATAGCTCAGGGCACAAAACGAAAATAACAATAAGGTGAGAGCTAAACTCTCACTCAAAGTGTGAGTCACTTTTGAACTGAAAAGAGTACTCTGTGCCAAATCACTGGGGTCACTGCCCACCAGTTGCCTCATAGAGCAACGTGCAGCTCTGCCTGGGACCGTCGGTCTCACTTCAGCCTCTTTCTTTGAAAAAACAGCTTTTGATGTATTTAAAAATGTGGCAGATGCCCCCAAAACATTAGATAATGATCCCCTGTAGTGTGTGGGGGTACCTGCATTTTTTTCTTCTTCTTCAGGAAAGCTTTATGGCGCTGATCATTGAACCGAGGCTGTGGGTAGGGCTGCAGCTGGGCTCTGGCGCCTGGATCTGCTGCTCTGAGGGTGTCCACAAACCTTTTCCTATTCCTGCAAGTGGGCTAAAATTGCCCCTCATGTCAAATATAGTTTGAGAAGTTTTACTCGCCCTCGCGTCTTGTCAGCACAGGGAATACTCTTCAAAATACTGATTTAAGCAGCAGAAAGTTTGGAAGCACAGAAGTGAGCTGAACACCACTCTTCCTTTCCTGGAGTGTGTTCATTTTGTTTTCACTGGCAACTGAAGGTTCCAGGGAGGCTGAGGTTGGACTATTCCTTAACTTTTGTGTCTTGCTGTTTTGAAAGTTGCCTTTTGCTCTTCCTGAAGAGTATAAAGCCACCTTAGTATTATGTCAGACCGTCCTTTTATTCCTAACCTCCTTCAGAATCACCCTGTGTAATTAGTACCTTGGAAAAAAAGACAATATCTTGACCTAATTTTTTTAAAGATATTAAATTTTTAAGAAAAATCTCGATACATACATGTTTTTTAAACTTAGTGATCCATAGAGAATGTTTTTCCAAGTAATCTAGTATGTACTGGGGTTTGGGATGGGGAGATATTACTGTATTTGTTCAAACCATTTAACTATTTCTGCGGCTCTTTCTCCATCTACACGAAAAAGCTTTATAGTTCTTAATTCATTTATACCACCGAGAAGCTTCTTTGGGGATCAGAAATTCCCTCACTCTGCTAAATGGGAACCTCAGTTCAACAAATAGGGTAGCAAGTATTTCTTAACCTTTACCGCAGTTGCATTCCCTTTCCCCCAAAACAATTAAAAGTGAAAGAAAACAACCTTCTGGCAGTGAAGGAGAGAGTCAGAGCCCCTGCGTTCTGTTAGCTTGTGACTCAGAGCAGATATCAGATGTATCTCTTTCCGTATGGGAGGCAGTGGAATTCATTAGGAAGACCAAATGTACTAGAATTGAATTCACCAAGAGAATTTACTGGCGTCGCTGAACACCATCCGGTATAAGCTTAACTTCTTCCTACAGCCAGGATCCAACTCAGAAAATGTAAGGAATACCTTTTAGAGGTACTATTTCTATATATAGATAGATAGATAGATAGATAGTTCTATATGTCCTATATACTTATGGTAAGAAATGTAAATCAGGATTAGTTTTAAAACACATTGAAAATACACAGCTGGACTAAACTGTGTATTTCCACCACTGCATGCAAGCACACGGGCTGTATATCTCGATGAATCCCTCACAGTAAGGAAGGTTGTTGCTGCTTGGCTACTGCTTTTATTCGCATGCATCTGGTGTGACAGCAAGTTTTGACTTTGTCTTGCAGTATCTCTGCGCTGGCTATGCCAGTTAAAACCCTTCCAGGATTTTTGTTGCTTGCCTGCTCCTTTGCCATTAGAGCCTGGCTTGTGTCCTTCTCCTGAGCCTGCACAGGATTGCTAGTCTTGGGACTAAAACCATGAGACCAGTACTCCAAGTGAAATGCAAAGTATCGTGAGGACAAAGGCTCCACTTTCTGGTTTTTGTTTATGTCAAATTATTTTTCCTCCGGCTTAATGATGTGTGAAACCTCACACAAGCACAGAAGGGACATGGTGCTAGAGACAGAGCAACAAACTGTCAGACCTGTTCAGGCAGCCCGGGAACAGCCTAATTATTCTCCAGCGTACCACAGAGTTGCTTCAGTGAAAGACAGCATGTGATACTGCCACTATTAGCAAAGAAAGATCTCTAAGAATAAGTTTGAAAATAAACATTACCAGAACAAACATCAGGGAATGGGCTGAAGTCTTGGCAGACTCTTGGGGTACCTCAACTGAAATACAAGTTCCTGAAAACTAAGAACATACATGGGCATCAAATGTTGGCAGGAAAGGGATGCTGAAATTTATTTGCTTTTGAGTAATAAAAATGACAATTATTATTTTTTTTTTAATGAGAGGAGTATGTTAATGAAATTCTAAGGTTATGACTGGCTGTCTCATCATACAATCTTGCTCATGACTAATTTAACTCTACCTAAAAACTAGTTACTAATCTTTTCTATATAACTGTTTTGCCTAATTAGAATGAGTACAGAAAAGAGCAGCATGATTGGAAAGCTAGGGAAATTGCTTCTGAGAAGATTAGAGAAATTAAAATTCATAGCCTAATGCACAGATGATTATTGGGAGGAAATTATTCCTGTAGTATTAATGGCAGCAAAAATATTCTTTGTCTTTAAAACCATTTTTGGTCATTTTTGAATGGCTTACAAATCCAGCCAGCTCCAAGTTATGCTGTTTTAACAGGAGAAAGACATGCAGGTGTCTCACTTATGGTCTTGGGTATGGCCACATGCATATCAAGAATCATGTGAAAATGAACTTCTCATGATTTACAAACCTGCTGTGCATGATGGAATATCTGCTGTAAGCATGGATAGTGTAGAGGCTGTGGTAGAACCTATAAAGCCACTAACGAAGAAAAGATTTGACCCCTGCAGTAGCATAACACAAGTCTTGCATCTGGGAAAACGTAATCCAGGGCTGCAGCACAGACTGGGATCTCCCTGGCTGTGGAAAAGGGACATCAGGGTCCTGGTGGACAGGAAGCTCAATATGAGTGAACAATGTGCTTTCTTAGCTGCTGCTAAGAAAGCCTACAGGGTGCTGGGTTGCAACAACAAGGACATCACCAGTGGAGATAAGAGATCAGCCCTTTTTCAGGCCACACCTGGAATACCCAGTTTTGATTCCCACTATGCAAAAAAAGATATGGACAGGCTGGAGAGGGTCTAGAGAAGGGTCACCAAGATGATCAAAGACTGGGAAGCTTGCCGTATGAGGAAAGGCTCTCAGAAGAACTGGGTTTATTCAGCCTTAGGAGAGACCTTATCACCATTTCCAGTTTTTAAAGGGTGACTAAAAAGATGGACGCTCCCTTTTTACAAGGAGTCACATGGAAAAGACAAGGGATAATGGGTACTTGTGGGGAGATTCCAATTGGACACAAGAAGAGAAATTGTCATAATGAGAACAATCAGCCATTGGAATAATCTCCCCAGGAAAATGGTGGAGTTCTCAACACTGAAAACTTTTAAGATTTGGCTAGACAGGGTGCTGGGCCACCTTGTCAAGACCATGCTTTCGCCAAGAAAGGTTGGACCAGATGATCCTTCAGATCCCTTCCCACCTGGTGTTCCCTGATTCTATGAATCAAATGTGGTGTCTAAAGTTTTGTTGGAGGTTCAAAATAGTGTGCCTCTGTATTTTGTTGTTTTTCTCATTTCAAGATCTAGGAGAACCTCCTGATGCTGGTTAGTTGGACATTATAATGCTTCCTCAGGAAAAAGCTGCAGATTTCCTTTTACTTACTTAAGTGATAACAGGGCATCATAAGCTCATTGCTCCCTTCAGGGTTTGGTTTTATGCTGCTGCTGCTGCTTTCCAGAGTGCTAGAACAGCAAAACTGCTGGAGCAGATAATTTTTCATTGTGTCGCATTGATCCTCAAATATGACTGTAGGTGCCTACATTGGGATAGGACCAAGAAAAAAACTGCTTTAGGAACGGAGAAACATCAAGTTATGCTATTTCTTCCAGCCTCTTTGTGAAAGAATGGGAGTCTAGCTCACAAAACCTTTAAATTTGAACTATTAGTCCACTGCCTAACTTACACTTTTGATGGGAGAACTAGAAGGCTTTAGAAGCCTCTGAGTTTCTCAGTAGAGTGAAAGTTCTGAATGAAAAAAAGTAATAATAGAGAAGGGGGGAAAAAAAAAAAAAAAGAAGTTTCTTTTCAGTGTGGTGATTATGTGCATTTATATCCCTGTATCCTCATTCATTTCTCTTTGTTGCCACTTCTACGATTTCTCAGCAGTAAACCCATTCACTCTGGGTGAATTTCAGGCCCTAAACTATGAAGAAAAAAAAAAGTCTTCAGTGTCCAGAAGCAGGAAGAGATCTGGCCTAAACCTAAAACGTTTCTTTTCAAGTGTACTTTGGATTAGTTTTAACTCTGAAATTATTGCCTTTAAAATTAATCAAATTGTATAATATGGAACACTAGATCATGTGACAAAGACTCTGATCAGGGAAGGAAGTTCTAAAATGTTATTGGAAGGAATGTAAATCACAGAATCACAGAATGGCTGAGGTGTGAGGGACCTCTGGAGGTCATCTGGTTCCATAGCGCTGCTGCTGTAGCAGGAGCACCTAGAGCTAATTGTCCAGCTCTGTGTCCAGATGGCTTTTGAATATCTCCAAGGATGCAGACTCCACAGCCTCTCTGGGTAACCTGTGCCAGCGTTTGGTCACCCTCACAGTAAAAAAAAAAAAAAAGTGTTTCCTGATGTTCAGGGGGAGTCTCCTGTGTTTCAGTTTGTGCCTGTTGCCTCTGGTCCTGTCACTGGGCACCACTGCAAAGAGCCTGGCTCCATTCTTTGCACCTTCCTTTTAGGTATTGATACACATTGATGAGATGCCCCCTGAGCCTTTACTTTTCCAGGGTGAACAGTCCCACCTTTCTCAGCCTTTTCTCATTGGAGAGATGCTCCAGTCCCTTAGACATCTTTGTGGCCCTTCTCTGGAATCTGTCCAGTATGTCCATGTCTCCTTTGTACTGGGAACTGGGCACAGTAATCCAGGTGTGGCCTCATCTGATGAGGGATCTCTTTTTATCAGTGATGAGCAAAAAAAGATAAACAATGGCATGCTTGAGAAGCTGTTAATAAATCAAACAATAATATATAAGCGAATGCTATGGACTCATTCTGAATATTGCATAATTCTGAACAGCAATCACTTGTTGCAGATCTGTAGTAAAATCTGTCCATGTGTTATATAGACTTCAAGTCTTATTGTATACACCTAAGGGACAAGATCGTGATTAGAGGGGTTTTTCAGTTATGTTTCTTTCATGTGCCGCAGCCATGTGATATGAGTTAATTTATTGTAGCTCATCTTTTTAGGACAGATATACTCATCTTTGAACAAGAACATCAAATGTAGAAATATGTCAGCCCCGCTTCAGACTTCATTTATAATACTTCCCTGTTGCTATGGAAAAATACAGTGCTTCACCCTTCTAAAAGCCAAGGAGAGAAATTTATGGTACACAGGTTATTTTATATCAGAGAAAGACAGGTGCATCCCGAGGAAAGAGCTGCACAGTAGCGATATTCTTATAATGCATTTTTAATAATACTTTTTTTTTTTCTTTACTTGCTAACCATTTGTTCAACCATAGGGAGCCAGACACAGCAGTTTTGAACTAGAGGTGTTGCACAGGATAGGTTGAGGATTTTAAATCGATAGATGGTTGGTTTGGAGGTTGGGATAGTGAATATTCCTGTTGGTTACTAGAATGTTAGCTTTTAATACTAGCATACACAGTTCATTTATTTTCTTATTCATCAAAGCAGAAAACACCTGTCCCTTTCTTTAGGAACTCATCTGAGGCCATCTTACTGCACAGTCCCTAAAAAGATAGTTTCCTAGATGTATGGGCAAGTGTAAGTGAACATAGTCACAATTTGGCTGATAGAAAATGACTGTATATGGAGTCTGAATGCTGCTACTCTGTCCCATTGTTTCTGCCAGCTTGATCTGTGGACATCCTAGTAGTTCCTCGTTTGCATAAACAAAACAGTTGATAATGATGTCCTCTTGCTTCAATGTATAATTCCAAAAATAGCAGTGAAGGAAAAAAACTTAGCAGGTCAGACATTGCTATAACTGTGTTCCTTCCAAATGTGAACAGACTGAAGAAGAGGAGGGTCGTATAGGAAAAAAAATATGTTTTGGTATAAGCAGGAAGAGCATGTCTTGTGTGTAAAGTTAGTCGGAGGAAGGCAGGTCAAAGGTTTACTTAGATAATATTCCAGAAGAAGGAATGGGAATCAAGGGTGCACAGGTGAGGCATGTCTTGGGCTTGAACTTTCTTAAAAGTACTCTGTGTTCCCATTCAAGCATTCCAATGCCCAGAGAAAAAACAATCATTTAACTGTAGAGCGAATCTACAACAAGCTTTTGTGGGGCAAGTTTCCTTTACTGTTGACTCTCTTCTGGTGAGGTTAACCCACTCTGAGCTTTGTGATAACCCAGTTGTGTTACAGCTAATAAAGTATTTGGGTTTGCCTGGCCCCTGGTAGTTCCATTGTACAGCACTTCTCCTCTGTAAACATACATTTACATTCACAAACTTAGTAGTGGCAATTCCTGCTGCTGCAAGATCAAGTATGATTTAATATAAAAAAGAAAACCAGGTCTCTAGGCTGAAGACACAGTCACATAATTTAGAAATAATTTTGTTTGTCGAATAAGCCAGTGGGCTTTGCAGTAAAACAAACCAGAATTGGATTACTCACTATTACTAATATGATTTAACCTTGTTTAGGAAAGAGATAGCCTCTCTTTAATGCTTTGCTAAAGCTTAATAAATTAAAATGCTACTGTTACTCCCATGGCTGTGCTATTTAATTTACAATCCACTTGCACACTAGCTATTTTAAGCATAATTGTATAACACACTTTATCAATTAATTTTATAGAAAAATGGAACCACCTGTAGCTGTTATGTCATGGGGGGTTGGTAACGTCTTGTGGGATTCTTTTCCACTCTTGTTTTCAGATCAGTAATGGCAACAGTCCTTTGATTTAGATCAAAGCAAGAACAAAAGCTTCTTAGGAGCAAGTGAGAGTCAGAAGGTGAAAATGAAGAGGAAAAAAAGTAATAAAATCCCATATCATAGCCTCAAACTAGACTACTAAAATGAGAAAACCAACTTTATACAGTTCTAGCTGCAATATTATTTTGGTGTAATTTACTAAGTATGAGACCAAGCCTTCAGAAGTTTGGATACCATATTTTCTTCCTTGATTACAAACCAGTGAATCTTATCTTGCCTGTACAGGTGTTGAATTTTTTTCCTTCTCAGCTTACATTCACTGACAGTCATTAAGGATCTAGGGCACTTAGTGTAAATATTAAAGATGATATATGAAGCCTGAGAAATTTAATCTTGGGTAATTACACTCTACCTAGCTCTTCTAACTAGCAAAAATTTCTCTGCGATTATGGTTGGATAAGTAATCTGCTAGCACAGTGTTGTGCTTTTCAGTAGCTGCAGCACTGACAAGATAAACAAAGTGATTCCAAATATTAGTCTCATTTTTCTAAGCATTATATGAAAATTACATGATATTCTGTGATTGGCTCTAACAGCCTATGCAGGAGGTGTTGTATTTGTAAAATGTGAATTCTTTTACCCTGAGAATAATTCTTGAAAGGGCATGTGTAAATTAATTGCTTCCCTTGGTTCTCTCAATGCTTTCTAGTGGAAACAGTTTTCTTCTGCAGATCTAAGATAAAAACTTTTTTGGCATAGAAAACTGTAGTATTGCCTGCGAACAGACTCCTTACTACCTAACTAATAGGAGGATTAAGTTCATTATCCACCACATAACTTTCCTAATAAGCTCAGATCTGGCATGAACAAGAAGCTGAAGCTTAGCAGTTCGTCTGACCTGTACATAGGTGCCCTTTCTGTGTTTATTTCACAATTCCTTTCTCTTCTGGCTGACTGACATTTCCCTCTGGAAAAAAGAGAATACAGAAAGAAGGGCAGCTAATTAATACTTCCAAATTTTGTTTCTATTTCTAACTCATCATCAGTTTCCCTTTTCAGCTACGTTGGGGGAAATTATCAAATAGAGTCTAATGAACTCTTACTGCTAGCCAACTAAGACTTTCTTTTCCCCCTCTGTAAATAAGTTACAACACTGAACAGACTTCCTCACTTAGAAAAGCAATATAATTCAAGTCAATTAATGAATAATAATACATTCTTACCTTGAAAACTATTCAATTTTGATCAGCTCCATTCTACATTAAAGAACAGCAAATCCAGAATGTCTGCACAGAAAAGAAATGAAAATCACTGTAAGTATGAAGAGATTTCTCTTTGAGAAAAGCCTGAAAGACTGATACTGTTTACAAGCAGATATTTAAAAAAAACCTGTGGAGAGACATAAAACACTCTAATGTATTTGGGATCAAGTAGGCATTCATATTTCTCTACTCTCATCTACAAGTCAGAAGAAATTGAAAAGATGAAGAGTTTATAAATTATAGTAAAAACTTCTTGTAAGCATAGATATAAAGATTTTTTAGTTCCATTATTATTTTATTAAGATTAACACACGTAAAAGAGAAATACTTCTTTTTACTCTGTTAATTACAGTGACAGGTTATAGTTAAAAACTGAGAGTTTACTGGAATTAAACTAGTTTATTGAAGTATATAAAGAAAGTATGATAATACCAGATAATTTTGAAAGAACTCTGCAATCATATAAAATTATAGAGGCATTTAATACCCTGATAATAATTCTGTGATTAGCGTATTTAGCTATTTTTAGGATTTCAAAATGGTTTATTCCTTAGTTGTTCAATTAATAACATCTTACTTGTTACTCTTGAGCATTTGCTACTTCTTGTGATATGTTAAATTAGGTGGAATATTGTTTGTTTTGAAATGGAAGATCTTCTATGCTTTTAGTCAACTTTGAAATTATTAGAATTTAATTTCCCATATCTAAGCTTTATAAATAATATTTCTGAGTATTTTTTTCTTCTACCAGCAAGCAGGGGAAAACTGTAGGTATTCTACAAGTATACAGCAATTGGATCTAAAATTTACTTAGTAGGTACTACAGTGTCATTTTAAAGGTGTCTTTTTTATATTAATTGCAGTAATATAAATTAATTTTCCATGCATTAACATTTCAGTAAAACCACAAGGTGATAGCACCTGAGTGTCCAGCAAACAATAAAGGTTCGGCTTCAAATCTTTGTAGAGAGGAATTTACAGCCTGTGGAAGATACACCGTTTGGATGGGATATCTTCCTAATAATGCTACTGCTTTTTTTCCCCCCCCAATGAAATTTATTGAAGAATTACAAGAAAGTTTATGTGAATTTAAATATATTACTGAATCACCACCAGAATGCATCGCAATGTTGAAAATGAAAGCAGGAATTAGGGAAAGACAACAAACCAGGGTAATGCTTGGAGATCACAACCTGCCACCCCTTAGTTTCAGTGCTTCGTGTAAAGGATGGTGTTTTCTGTTGTTATCCTCGGAGTGGCATTGATTAAAAACTCCTTTTCTTTGAACAGCTTCTGAAATTTTCTTGTAGTATCAATGTAGGCTCTCCATAAGGACGTGTCACAGAAATATTTATTTTGAAATTAACAAAATCCGATGCGAGAGAAATTACACTTGGCTCTGAATTTAGGAAGGGATCATAATACGAAGAGGTGCCCTATGTATATAACTGGATTTTATTGTCTCCTTGTTCAAGATTGATTTCATTTTCAAATGCTTTGAGGCATGGGATATTTTTGATTGAACTATTTCCAGAAGAATTCACCTTTGTAAGTGACTGTAAGTTGCTTGAATCTGTTGCATGGTGTATTAAAGAAAGCATTTCATACATCGCTTCCTTTTCCTTTCCACATAGTTTCTTGTCCTTACTGCTTTACTTCTCCAAACTGGGATTTGGAGATTCAAAAAGTTCTATATGTCCCCCAATTTAGAGAACTATCATGAGAAATAACAGGAAAAGTCTTTTTTAAGAGGGTAACCTTTGAAGTCAGTAATCAATGACATTAATTTGGCTGTATGGACAAGATCTGTGGCTCCGACTAGTTATTGTAATTCAATACAGACAGCCTTCAAAGAACAAAGAAAATACCTGATAGTAAATTGGAGATTACATTTTTCTTTTTCTGCCTGGTATCACATAAACAATAGATTGTTAATGGTATAATTTGTTATTATGCTGATTGAAAATTCTTACTCTTTTCTGAACAAAAACGAAAGTTTCTGAGCTGCTCAAAAGTTAGTAAAAGTTGTTTCTAATGGAAAGAGTTAAGCAACTGAAGATGAGTGGTCAATTTCAGATGTCATTTATGAGATTTGTTGTTAGTTTTAGATCAGATGTGTTTCTTTAGCAATAAGGGTGTCTAAAATTATTTTTTCTTAGACTTCCTTTCACTTTAATCTAGTGCCTTGTATACCAGTGGACAGGATTTAGTTAAATTATTAGGATGGAGACAAGAATAAGCATTTTGGTCTAACCTTGTAATATTTATGTCTGCTGCATAAGTATTCTTCAGACCCTGTTCACACCGGCTATCCTCTTGGTAATCACGTTAATAAACACAGGACAGTGAGTTTTATACAGACTATCCAATAAATCAGCTGGGATCATAAGCCTCTGTTCTTTTCCCCCTGATGCGTAGCCTGGGTGAGATCTTCCCGGGAGCTGTGGGGAATCCCTAATTCCCATTCACATATATTAGAGTTTGGTGTTCAACGCTTCTGGGTTCGCATCCTTAGACAGAAAAGCATTGTTTTGTTTCTCAATCAATAAAGAATACGGTCTGCCTGGCTACGGAGCAGGGGTTTGGGCAGTGCATGTCTCCTTGACAGCACTACATTTTGCTAGCTGGAGGCACCGATCGTGCTGCTGTGTATTTCTTTAATTTCCATTCTCGTTTCCACTGAAGATTCTAATTAGATTCTGGCGATGCTTGAGGAGAGGAAGGGACAGCGTTTCCCTGAACGTTACTCTCTCTAATGCAGAGGGCAGTGGTTCTCTGACGTGCAGCATCATTTAGCGCACGTGAAAGCAGATGCCTGTCTCCAGCAAACTGTCGTTTGTCAAACTTAGCCAGAATTGTGCTACGAGAAGCTGGGGAGGGGGGGGGCAAGGAGGGGGGAGAGAGTGGCAAAGCCCAGGTCTGGGAGCACTGGAGTGCAGAGTGCTGATAGCAGCCTGCTCCCGACTGCAAGTTTCCAGGGAGCTTTTCTTCTTGGCATCCAGACAGCCAAAGTCTCCAGCTCCGGCACAGATGTTCCTCCAGCAGCTCTGAAGTAAGGCTGCTCGCCGGATACCATGTCATACCGTGGGGCTCGTGGTCCACCTCGACCTTCTGAGAGGACTCGCTACTGCTGAAACCAAGCGCTTAGAGAAGCATGAGATGCAGGGCTTTAGCTAATGTTTTGTCTCAGCTAGAGGGGCTGGTGAATTGCCACAGCTCGGTACAGCGCTGCTTGACACCACTGCAACTTTCCTCAAAGCAAACTCTGGGTATAAATCCTCTCCTTTCCCTCTGATTGCGACCTGGTGCGAAGACTGGAATGATTTGCCTGTTGGAAGGATGTTGACTCTCGAGTGGGAGTCAGAGGGACTGCAAACAGTGGGTATCGTTGTGATTATATTTGCATCTCTGAAGCTGCTTCATTTGCTGGGACTGATTGATTTTTCAGAAGGTAAAGTGGTTTGTGCTGTTTGTAGGTGTGGTGTCTGATCTGCTAAAATAGACTTAGAGAGCGTCAGGTATAAAAGCTGTGAGATGAAAAGGTTTGAGAAGTGACAATAACATTCAGAGTGAAAATCCTGGTTTGCTTCTGCTGGTTTTACTTTGTTATTGTAAAACAGAAGTAGATGCTGGCATAAGATTTTTATTTTACAATGGATTGCCAGGTGTCTGTGAGTGTATATTTATTAGAAATACTGAAAATAGTGAACGTGATGCCTGTCAGTTGCCTTTGAAAGCTGTTCACTGCTACAAAACTTGGTAGATTAAGTGGATCTTAGTTCCGTTCACGTTTATAACACATTTTGCTCTTCTGATCTATGATGCAATCAGAGTTTTGTTCTGTATCAATATTTAAGTGTTAAAAATCCATTTCATAGATAAATGCAAAACACTCTTGCTACAGGGTAAGCTTTAGGATCAACTCTGCTCGACCCCTTTCAAAAAAGGCAGAGATGCCAACATTAAATGTGGGTATTTTAAATATATATAATGAATATATGTTTTAAAATTCCTGTTTGCTTACTCAGATTCCTGTCTGCTGTCTACTATATGGGTCATATCATTTCATCTGCTCTCAAAGAGGGCTTCACATGAAATTTAATAGGGTTTTTATCTCTATACAAAGTGAAGGCTTTTTCACATGTTATAGAAATAGGATATTTCAGTTCAGTTATTAATGAGACCTTTTTGCTGTCAACTTTTCAACTTTTTAACAAAATGTCTTGTGTGGACTGCTGTAGTAAACAAAAGCTATTCACTCTGAGTCCTTGCTCAGAAAATACTGCTTTTGTCAGTATGTTTCTATGTGTGAACCCAAACCAATCCTTTTTGCTGTGTAACTGCTTTCAGTCAGAATCACACAGCCAAGGAGAGCACTCCAGTTTTCTGAACCATTAACTTTTCATCACGGAATAGGATCTTTGATGGATGTAGATTCACATCATCACCTCATAAAATTGTTCGGCTGATAAAATGTGAAATCTTTAACACAGCACTTTTATAGTTACTGAACTATTGAAATAAATCACCCTTAAAACCATCTGTGGTGAGAATGTATAATATTTGCTGTGTAAGTATATAGTGCATTGGTTATGGAATTGTAAAATTACTTTTTGAATTCTAAACGAATGAGTAATTCTTTTTTCTCATAACGGTACTCACTTTGGGTTTTTTATGCTCTGGATGTGTAGCATTTTTAATATCTAAAAAAATCCTCTTACTAGGTATGTGTTAGCACTCACTTTGGGTTTTTTATGCTCTGGATGTGCAGCATTTTTAATATCTAAAAAATCCTCTTACTAGGTATGTGTTAACGTCGACTTTATAACACGTGGTAACAGATAGGAAAAAATTATTAAAATGCAATATTGGTTTTTTAGCAGATATACAGTTACATCCCTTTCCTGCTTTCTCACAGTATGATACTGCCATTAAGTCTGTGGGGAAATCTTTCATGTAATTTCAACTATATTAAATCACCTTTTAAAAAAAAAATCTCCCTGGTAGAAATTATACTGATTTTAATATAAATAATAAGTTCAAGATGCTATATCAGTTGAAGTGTTAACATTTTGTTTTAAAGCACCTATTAGTGCCATGGCATTTCCTCCTGTGATAATATAATGATTTCACTCAAAATAACCTAGCAACATAAAACTGATCTGTAAAAGTAAAAAGATTAAACATTTTAAAGTATAGTGGATATGTTTATAACATCTTATGATACTGCCATTAAGTCTGTGGGGAAATCTTTCATGTAATTTCAACTATATTAAATCACCTTTTAAAAAAAAAATCTCCCTGGTAGAAATTATACTGATTTTAATATAAATAATAAGTTCAAGATGCTATATCAGTTGAAGTGTTAACATTTTGTTTTAAAGCACCTATTAGTGCCATGGCATTTCCTCCTGTGATAATATAATGATTTCACTCAAAATAACCTAGCAACATAAAACTGATCTGTAAAAGTAAAAAGATTAAACATTTTAAAGTATAGTGGATATGTTTATAACATCTGCAGCGTGAATAGCTCCATTGATTCAGGGCATTTCCAGTTCCCCTAAGACTGACCTGTGCTATTTAACTCTTCCATGTTTGGGCACTGCCTTTACTATTAAACAAGAATTCTGCCCCAAATGATTAAGGTATATTTTATAGCATATTCAGAACTAGAGGTTTGTTTTTCTCCTGCTGAATGCAAGGGCAGGTTTTCTGTTGATGTATAAGGAGGACCATATAGGAATGACCAAAATAAGCGATGAGCCCTTCCCATCTACCTCATGGAGACAGGGCGTGAGCCACGTGCTGAAACAAACCTGTTCCCATAGTTGGCTTTTCTGGTGCATTAACGTGCTTGTCTTAATATCCCTGGTATCACAGAATCTTCATAATCTTATACTGACTTATTTTGAAAATATAACTGTTTTCTGTTGATGTATAAGGAGGACCATATTCGAATGACCAAAATAAGCGATGAGAGGCTTTTCTGATGCCCTAACATGCTTGTCTTAATATCCCTGATATCACAGAATCATCATAATCATATATTGACTTATTTTGAAAATATAACCGAAAGGTAGGGCAGGATGCTTGTCCCAGTGTTTACCAATACAGGACAGAGAAGATCGCTAGATGACAAATCCTTAGTTGCAAACTTCTTACAACTCCACTGATTTTAGTGAGGTTGTGACGATGCATTATGGCAAACTCTACCAGCAAGAGAGACTTTCCTATGCTCAAACCAAGGTCAGCAGCAGAAATGGGATCAGAACTAGTGTGATCCACAAAAGCGTCATGGACTGAATAATTGGAGTGTTTCCATCCTTCAGGTTCAGTTTTTCTCTCTGTCCACTGAAGTGTAGAAGTGGCTTCAGCTTTACTGCTCCTTAAACTGTTTGTACTGTGAAAATGCAACAGGTAGCTTATTATTTATATTTATAGTCATTCATGATTAGACATAAAATACCCTACATCTTGTATTCCAGGCACTTTTAGTATTATTTTTAAAAAGAAAAAAATATAAAATAATAGTACACTCCCAGAAAAGTTTCTTCTTTAACACAGCTACTGGAAGTGTTCTGCCTACTACAGCTTTTTAGTCACATGCTGTCATCTTGCTGCAGAACTGGACTTTCAGTTGAACAAGCGAAAAGATGGGTCACCCAGTGTGCCAAAAGATGGTCAACCACCCTCCTTTACTTCACACAGCAAAGGAGTTATGGTGAAGAAGAGCTTGACTTGCCCTTGCTCCTCCATGGAAAAGTAGGAGAATCCAAGCAATCTGCTTGTTTTTTTTACAGTGTTTAACATTTGGCAGGATAGAGAACCTGATTTGATCCTATGTCCCAGACTAGGGACTATGTTCCTCTATTTCATCCATCCTCCACTTTTGAATAAGCAGGAAAGAGAGACCAGAGTGAGGAGAAAGTTGGCTTCACCGGAGCCAGCGAGCTATTTCAGTTATACAGACAGAATTGAATCAATACCACTTTTACTAGAAAAGAATGAAACTCTCCTTTCCCTCTCCTTCCATTATTTCAAAAGTGGTTTGACGCTGATCAATATCTTCCCTCCAGCTTCCTTGCCTGAAACTTTTGCTGCTGGGCAGCTTCCCTCCAAATCTTTTGTTTTGTTACTCAGCTGGAAGGGGAGGAGAGGAGGGCTGATCAGGACTGAAGCGAAGGACCAGAGTGGAAAATGTAGCCAGCACCAGGCTTAGAGAGAATTCACCCACCAGAAACTTGGAGGGGAGAGACTGGCAAAATAAAGGATGCACTTTGCATTTGGGTGCCCAGAATCTATCTCACATGGTAGCTGTGTGGAGACATGTAAATATGTGTGAGCAACTTTGTAAACATCACGGGACTGCATAAATCAAAGCCTTAAAAAGTACAAACTTTGTGCCTCTTCCTTCATCGTGCATTGATTATGTTGGGAAGTATAACACCTTGTACAGAAGTGTTTCTCTTTTGTTTGTGAATATAATCAACCAGTGTTGCAATCTATTCTAGACCCTGATATTCCTCCCCTTTTCCTTCGATTAATTTCTAACAGTTTCTAGAACCTGTTATTATCTTTCAGATGCTTATTCAGATATAAATTTCATGTTTTACATATGAGCAATCAGACCAGGACCTTACAGTGTCCTGCAAACTCAACATTTTTTTGCCTAGTAGGACCGTGTGATCCCTACACATCTCTCTACTCAATCAGCCATCAAGGCTATGCAGGAATATTTGATCTTGCTGTGATGCAAAGCAAAGAGCATATCTCTTGCATTACAGTTATCAATAATCATATTTGGCTGTAAAGACAGCCTTGAGAGTAAATAGAGTAATTCATTGCTTTGGCTAGAATTTGGAATTTAACTAAGGGATGTATTTTATTTAAGCAGAGATAGTTTTCTGTCTTAAGATATATCTGTTCTGTGCAGGTACAGAAAGATTTTGTGGGATTTTTTTCTTTCTAAATCTAATTCGGATGGGCAGAAGCCACCTCCAGTCCAGAAGCCACGTTACTGCATTTGAGTTGATTTGTTCTGTCACACTAACATGCTAAAATGTGGCCTCTTTTGGAGCTTGGGTACTTAAAAGCACAGAGAGGATAAGGTTAGGTCTGACTGCAGTCATCTGCGTTAACATGTTGTTGGTTGCCCTTACAGCTTAGCAAAACCAGTAAAGCTTAAAATATCATCTCGAGTGCAGTATAAGTCTCCCCCTTAGAAAATGAATGATATGAGGAAATACATAATGCTGAAAAATTCTCTATTGCTTTCTACTGTTCTAAGAAAAAGAACCCGAAAAAGCAACAGAGTTTTCTCCTTGTCTACGTGTGGCTGACGAGTTATCTGAATTTGGATGTCCTACCTGGGAACTGGTGGCTGTGCTACAAGTCCAGCTTCCAGCAAACTCTCTGTGGTGCTCCCTCTCCTCTCTCAGCCAAATGGGATGCAATATAGCATAACTCCACAGTAAACAGAAACATAAGGAATATACCACAGCAGTATCTATGTCTCCTTGCCTTTTCTCTGCAGCTACTTATAACACCTGATTAGGATCTGCTATCAGTAAGCTGTTCAGTTTTCACACGGTGAAATGTCCACTTCTTGTCTTTTTTTTTTTTTTCTTCTCCAGAGACACTTGTAGGATTTAGGGAACTACTTTCTTCTGAGTAAGCCAGTATCATCTGCCTCAAAAAATTCTCTTCGTGGATGCTGATATCCCAGTTCCAACTCATGGCATCAAGGTAAATTGTAGTGTTAGGTTTCCTATGATAGTCAGTGAATCTTCCATACCAGAAATGACAACCAATAACTCCTTCAGCATCAAATATGTTGGTGCCTGTGCACACAGACTGTTTATTTGCTGAATATGGATAGATGAAAGGTGTTAGGGTTCAAACGTTTTTCCAGAAACATAATTCTTCCCCTCAGAGGTGAACGAAGTGGATTACCTTTTTTCTTTGGGTGTTTCCACAACTCTCTGTAAATCTTGACAAAGATTCTGGATTCAAGGTCACTGTAGGAAAGTCACTCTGTAGAAGCATCTATAGGTTGCACAGCGGAGAACAGTTACTTCAGACCAAATGCAAAACTGCATTAAGGTGCTGCTTTAAATCCAATCTGAAATTGATGTAAAAATTGAGGTGCTAATTTCAATACACTCATTTATAAGAACACATGTTCTTGGACATGCATCCAACATGAGCATACAGAAACATACAAGACAGGCTGAAACTTACTGAATCTTGGAACCATCTGTTACATCTAGCTCAGGGTTGTTGAAGATGTTCTGTTTATTCTTCACCTTCCCTCAAAAAACAAACTCTTCCTGACTTGTGAGCCCAGTTGTTTTTTGGTTTTTTTTTTTTAGGAAGCACTATCTTGACTAACCTCCTTATGTAAGAAGAGTGTAATCTTAACGTAACTATATTGAAAAAAATTTTGGGGTTTTGTTTTGTTTTACTTTAGTGGCTTTCCTGTCTGGACCTACACAAATACATACAAGATAGATACACAAATGACATACACATTTAAAGAAATCTGCTTGATAACGAAGTGGAAAAAAATCATTCTTTCACGTCAAAATCAGTGAAATTGTGCATCAGCCTAAATACTTGCTTTTACCAAACTATGAATTAAATGGGACAATTTACTCCAGAGTTTTAAGGAATGTCATATTGATTTATTGAGATCTTTCATCAACTACTTCCCATTAAGTGCTCCAGGGCTTTTTTAACATCCAGAACACCTGAATCACTGAGGAAAAGGTCACGTTAGATCCACACCAGTCTGAATTCAAGGTTTAGGTATTGGCTGTGTGAAAAGTGGAGAGAAGAAATATTTAAGAGTTCTTAAAAATAATTGTAGGAACCATGAAGACTTTTGTAAGGACAACTTACATGCTATCTCTTCATGTAAGAGTTCACAGAAAGATTATTTTTTTATTCTGAATTTTCTGGACTGCTTAGATAAAACATTTCTTTTTAGTATGTGCTCACCCACTGTACTAAAACTTTACTCTCTGGCTCAGGATCATACAGTGTATTTGCATCCTTATTTGGGGTCGGTTCCTCTTGGCCACACTGTTCTGCAATAACCGTACCCCTCGATTGTTGGATCCTCCACTTGGACTTCTAACTTTCTAGTCCTGATTTTTTTTTTTTTTTTTTTTTATGAAAACATTCTTATGTCAGCTATTTTACCCTGAGGGATTGGCTCTTTGCAAGCAGATAAGGAAGTTTCTCCTTGTATTCATCTCTGCAAAGCCATGGTTACTTTTGAACACCATTTAAACTTCAAGAGATTCTGAGTATTCATCTGAAGCAGATCATTAATCCAAAGTTTTCTGGGTTTTAACCTCTTTTGCCTCCATACTAGATCAGATACCTCTCTCTCAGGGCCATTTTGCTATAGGTGTTCCAAGTTCATTATGAAAACCTGTGTTGAGTAAACACATTTGAGAAGGAACTGGATTAAAATATATTTGAATTAGCACTCAGAGAAGGAAAACAGAGCACTAGGTTTTATCAAGACTACTACGTGTATGAACTGTGGCCAACATTTCATCTGACTATTGCACAATACTAAAATAAATGGTTTCTTTATCAACAAAGGAAATTGGAAGATGAAGGAGAGATCCCAGAGAAAGCACTCAGTCTTCAATCATAACAGCCATTGCTGGCCAAAATAACATATTTATTGAAAGGAAAAGAGCTATTTTCTTCCAGTATATAGAGAAAAACACTCCAAATAAAGGTATGTAACGTATTTGATACCTGTAGCAAAGTCTGCATCTAACCACTGTACATCCCAGAGCATGGATACTGGGATCTTCCTACAGAATGCCCTGCTTAGGCATTTTCCCTCTGCACTCTCTACTGCTTCAGGCTCAGCCTGCTTATGTAGCTCCACATAAAATAATTCATTTTAAGATGACGGAGATTTGGTATGACAAAGTACGCCTCTGAAAAACAGCTACAGTCCATCAGCTGAGTATAGGTGAGGAGAGAAAAGCATTGCCTAATCACTAATGTACTTTAGGGCTGAGAATTTAGACGGCTTTACTGTTAGAATATGATATTTGCAAAGACATAAATAATCGTTGCCTAAAGTGGCATTATAGAACAAGATTAAATACGTGCAATTATGGAATGACTGAATGAAAAAAGGTATCCATAATAGTGGACTGATGTAGAAATAATGTAGTCACCTTTGGTCTCTTGACTTCTTAAATTATTTGTTTCATGTTTGACGCAGCTTTTGACCAGAATTCTTTGACCTTTGATATTCATGAGACTTGGGAGATAGTCAATTTTGTAGGGATTCAGATATTCAGATTACTTGCAGACTTACATGAAACATCAAGATTTACAAAGCAGTTGAATCTCTTCCATGTAATGTGAGAATAATACCATAATTTAAAGCCATTCTGCTATAATTTCATTGTCTAGTATGCGTTTTAGCTCATAATAATTTTTTTTTATGGAATTACCTTCGGGAAAAATTGCAAAAGCAGACATAAAGCTGGTTTTGCGTTCTCAGCTGGACACTTAATGCTGTATAGCTGCTTCATGTTACTATAGCAGTATAAAGAAGCACAAATCAGACTGTTCCATTTGTAGAAATGTAATATGTCCTTCCAAAGTCTGTAGTCTAAACTTTTAGAAATACCCTAACAGTAAATTGAGTGCATGTGTGTATGAATGTGTGTACATTTGTTGAAGAGAGAGAAATAACCTAAAATGTATACTTTGTGTACCAAATTTTAACATTAAGTAACTTTTAATGGCTATAGTATCCCAAGGGGATAACTGTATAGTGGAAGGTCTGATACAGGTGCAAGTAGGTCACTTTTAATGTTAAAAAAAATTAAAAAATTGTCATTACTATCGATTAATTATTTCTGCTGTTATGCAGAATGATTATTTTATATTTACTTGTAAGCAGATGCATGGATTCCATATGTGTATTTGCCTGATTTTTTTCATATGTATTTAGATAAACCTTGAATATTTCTGACAAACATCTGCCTGTATTTTGAGTACAATTTATATTCAGTCTTCCACTAGTCACTTAAGGAGGTTTAAGTTATGTCATATAAAACAAATAATTTTTTTAGACAACAGGGCATTCAAAAGTTAGAAGGAGGAATATTGATTGAAGTTCACGGAAATGAGTCAAACCCAAATGAAGTGTAACAGTTTGACTGTTTCATGGTGTTCCCAAAGGCGGTTTGTTCCTTGCAGATGAAACTGCTAGGTTTGAAGTAGGAGAGGGAAATTAGAGAAATTAGTGGAGAAAAGTGATGGCTGAGAAGGGGAAAAGAGTCTAGTTTGCTTAGTAATCTATCATCAAGTGAATAAGTAGTGAGACAAGGAGGCCCTCAAAAAAATTAAAATATCATCATTTGGAAAGTAAATAGGAGGCTCATGAGTTTCAGTGAATTAGATTTTTATATGTCATGTGTCAATCATATTTCACTTGAGCGTATACTTTTGTGTAAGGAGAGAAAATGTAGCATTCCATGCTCCAAAAAAGATTATATTCCCCTGTGATCTAGTGAGGGACACTTCACGAAGCTGGGACTCTCCAGATATCCACAGTGACTGAAGTACTGGTTTCAGCCCAGTGATATCTGAAGAATGCAGCCGTAATATTTAACCTGTGTACTAGCAGTTTGATATCTGTCTTTCTTGTATTGCAAATTCTTTAGATACCTTTGTTTCTCAATAAAAGAAGGAGTTCTAGATTCTACACATCGTCATGAAATTTGAGCTAAGGCAAACTGAGTAGGTTGGCATCTGTCGGAGAAAGTTATATTTGTGAAGTAATAACCAGAATTCCTCCCTCTGAGAGGACAGCAGAAGAATATTCCACTTGACCTGAAATATCACTCCTGGTGAAAGACATCCCTTTCTACAACCAGTAGAGCAGTGGTACTGTTTACACTGAAATACTGCTAGTTATTTTTTACAGCACATCTAATTGCTATCCTTAGACTATTGGCTAATCTGCGCTCAGCCTCTCCCTGTATATTTCACTTGAGCGTATACTTTTGTGTAAGGAGAGAAAATGTAGCATTCCATGCTCCAAAAAAGATTATATTCCCCTGTGATCTAGTGAGGGACACTTCACGAAGCTGGGACTCTCCAGATATCCACAGTGACTGAAGTACTGGTTTCAGCCCAGTGATATCTGAAGAATGCAGCCGTAATATTTAACCTGTGTACTAGCAGTTTGATATCTGTCTTTCTTGTATTGCAAATTCTTTAGATACCTTTGTTTCTCAATAAAAGAAGGAGTTCTAGATTCTACACATCGTCATGAAATTTGAGCTAAGGCAAACTGAGTAGGTTGCCATCTGTCTGGCAAAGTCATATTTGTGAAGTAATAACCAGAATTCCTCCCTCTGAGAGGACAGCAGAAGAATATTCCACTTGACCTGAAATATCACTCCTGGTGAAAGACATCCCTTTCTACAACCAGTAGAGCAGTGGTACTGTTTACACTGAAATACTGCTAGTTATTTTTTACAGCACATCTAATTGCTATCCTTAGACTATTGGCTAATCTGCGCTCAGCCTCTCCCTGTATTTCTTCTGTATTTTGAGTTGTTTATAAAGTGCTTCATTGTTTCTCAGTCAGATGGGTACCAATTATCAGCAACTTCAATTATATAATTAGAAGAATCACAATTAAATAGTAAGAAAGCTGGGTTGGCATTTGGGAACTCCCATTATGATTCCCTTCCTTTGTGACCTTAGGAAATCTTCTAGAAAATGGTGAAAAATGTTCTATTTAGCTTACTGGCTGTTGTGAAAGTAAATAGATTAAAAGTTATTTCAGATGCTAGAGCAGTGAGGAGATTTGAGTTTTGAGAGACACACATCAATAGATCTGTTTTAATCTCACTGTCAAAACTAGGAGGCAGAAAGCTGGGTTGGCATTTGGGAACTCCCATTATGATTCCCTTCCTTTGTGACCTTAGGAAATCTTCTAGAAAATGGTGAAAAATGTTCTATTTAGCTTACTGGCTGTTGTGAAAGTAAATAGATTAAAAGTTATTTTAGATGCTAGAGCAGATTTGAGTTTTGAGAGACACACATCGATAGATCTCTTTTAATCTCACTGTCAAAACTAGGAGCCCAAGTTTGAAAACTGATCATGGTGAGTGATAGAGTTATAAATAGTTTCAAGAGACTTTTTAAACAGAAAAGGCAGTCTGAATCCAACCACAAACGTGTTGGCATCAGTCAATATCCAAGACTTTATTTTTTACTATAAATAACATCTACTTTCTTGTTGAGAAAACAAGTAACCTCATCTCAGATTCCAATAAAAAAATGACGTACAGTAAGATTTTTACTGTAGCCTAGTGTATTCTGTTGAACTCCTATATACTTTCTTCAGCTATGCATGCTTTGTATTACCTATTCTTTTTAAGACAAATCTTCTTATGTGTTTCTTCTTTGATTATTATGAGCAATATAATTTATTTGAACTCATATGTATATATGTATAGAGAGAAATACACTGCTTTATGAGATATATTGCACATAGAATACATATATACACATATGTAAGGAAATATATACAGAAAATAATTTTATCTTTCAATTTATGGTGTACTAAGTGCAAATAGATGGATTTTCAGTATTTCATAGGCTGCAAATTAAAAAAAAAAGAAATTGCTGATTTGTATTTTCTTTGAAATATTTCAAAATGCAGGTCCTGTTTTTTCAATCTCTTACATGAATAGTCTTTTAATACAACATATTTGTAATATGAATGCACTTTTAATTTCAGCACAAGATGCAGTTTTGTTATTAAAGTGTGGAGATTTTCTACACTATTTTGTTTTCCCAAACATAAAAAATATAATTCATTTTAATTTAAACTTGGAAAATGAATTACAAATAATAACTTGAAAGAAAATATTTCATAGTTTGGTATTGCAGATAGATTCTTCCTCGTTATATGTTAATAATGATGCACTGCAAATAGATGTTTCTTTGTTATATTTCAATAGTAATACTATTTAAATTGCTGGGAAAAAAAAAAACCAAAACTTTTCCCAGTTCTTTCTCTCTCTGGGCAATTTTTCATCTTCATCACTGAAGTCACTAAATGGAGCCCAATCAATTAACTCACAATAATTATTTTGGGATTCGATTCAGCCCCTGATCCTCAGATATATCAGAAAACTAACCTTTTTACTTGCTTTTCTCAGATGAGCAAGTCTAATGCACTGTCCTATATAAAATTCCAGCTGATTTCTTCAGAGTTTATACGTGTCCGTCACTTTATTCTCTCAGCAGAATATTGTGCACAAAACAGCACATTCCAAATATAGCAATCAACACAAAAGTATAGGCTGTTTTTATAAAAGTAGAGGACCTCAAAGTACTACCAGTAAATGGATGCTTCACTGTGTACCCATATATTACCATGAATTTGTGCTTCTAGCTTTTTTCCAAATGGAGATGAAATTGCTGAAAATAGTGTTATTAAAAGCTTTTATTCAGATCTCTTTTATCTATGCCAGGTTAAACATGTATCTCATGGATGAACACTTGAATAGAAGCATATGAAAAGTCATAATTAAGTAAAATCCTTAGTAGCAAATTTGTGCTTTTATGAATTTTACTAAATTGTGCAATTTTGTATTATTTGTATAATCAGGCACAGTAGTTGCATCCATTCTATTTGTTATTATTTAGAAAATAAGACACTTTCTGCCGAAAGTCTTCGCACTTCAAGGGCTGTTTCTATTTGTACTGCTTCAGAAGCAGCCAGAGAGAAGGCTGGTGACTCGGGGAGCACCAGTCCCATTTCTAGTTTTCTGCTGCTGAGAAGGAACAACTAGCAGCAGGTCAATATTTATGATGGCTCACATTTTCTTCACCCTGCATGACATGCTAATCAAGGACAGCTGATGGGAGCTGAATAGAGAAAAGGAAAGAGCAGGTCCTTGGAGGTATCTTCCCCAGAGTTGAGGTGACAAATAAACTAACATTTGCATGCAACAACATGCAAAGGCAAGTGGAGGATTTTCTGTGTGCTACATAGGTTTAGAGGCATTGAATTGGAAGCATGTTTTGAATGCAGATTTTAAGGAGGGCTTGGAGGTATCATGGGTTAATTCACAAAGTTAAACACCGAAGGAACTGCAAGGAAAAAATCACGGCAGGCTTTCTCTAGGAGCTAAAGATGTTAGCAGTCTTTTAAGAGTAGATAAGATTGAGGTACAACTATAACAGACTTCAGAGTCTCCAGGCAAGAAAGCTATAACTCTTGTTCAGTTTTGCTCCTCTATATGTATGATATGCATATGTATGTGCCTGTGCATATGTGTAGTTTTGCTCCTCTATATGTATGATATGCATACATATGTGTCTGTGGACGGTAGACAAAAACCAGAATGAACTCCGTGGGGGGAAAAAAAAAACCAAAACAAAAATGAAACTGGGACTTTCTGTTGTCACCATTTTCCCAGAGAAGTATACTTATTCTGATTTACTCTATTGGATGATAAGTAAATGTTTGGAAAACAACTGCTTTTAAACAAAGGAACCTATAGTTGGCAATGAGGGAATATAAAGAAAGATGCTCAATTTTTTTAGAAGTGTTGAACTAGAATTGTGATAGATTTCAGAAGAAACCTTTCTGAAAATCGGGTCACCTCAATTCAAATTCCTAGCTACTGACCTTTGTGACCCAGTTTAGACACCTACATTTGAAAGTATGGTTTAAGCACTGGTGATTCTTCACGTGCTATTTGTCCTTAGCAGGACATTTTTTCAGGGAGGTGAATCTAGGCAGGTGTAAAGCATAGCCTGGTACTTACTTTATCCAGGTTTTGGTGGATTGGTGTGCTGCAGATTCAGATGGCCAGGAAGCTGCTTGGAAAGTATGTTAAGCTACTTCACGCTGGGAAAACAGTTTTTATAGACTTGTTTTTTGAATAGTCTCTCTCATTCTCATTTCAATAAAGACTAGTCTTACCCTGCAGGCAGTAAGAAGCATTATTTAACACCAAGTGATTCACAATGTATTGCTATTGTGCTACACAGTTGCACATTTCTGAGAAAAAATGAACTTAATAATAGTTTTATTACATTAATCCTATTATAATTGAATTCATAAATTAGAGCACTGCTCCTGCTTTGCAGTGTATTTGAGAATGGTTAAGAGAGTCTTATTCTAAAAATGAATGGGGAAAAAAAAAAGTGTTTTCTCTACTTGGATATTTTAAAAGATAAGTAATACCTTTCATATTTTCTGTTGCTTTCTTTGAAGTGGTGGTTGTCTTGCAAAATATTTTGCTGAGTTCAAACCTTAGTTCCTAAAAATTTTGCTCCAAGTCTTTCTGACTCATTATTAAAAGGAGGACGGTAGAATGAGTTAATTAGTTAGAATTGGGGGTTTTTTTTGTTTTCCTTTAGTGGTTATGGGGAAACAGAAAATGCAAACTTTTCACAGAACTAAAACTCTGGAATTCATGGAGGTGCTAGGAATGTGAATTGACAGAATATGCTTGTTTCACCTGGTTTAATATTTAAATAAAGAATATGCTTGTTTCACCTGGTTTAATATTTTCTAGTTGTCTTAATTAATATCGGTTTTAATATTTGATAAATAATTAACATTTAAATAATGTTTTTCATTCCCAAAACTTGCAACAATAGGAGGATAAAAAGAAGGAAGAAATCAAAGGAATTTATTTCAAATCTCTAGATTCTTATTGCAAATGTATTCTTTTAATATAAATTTATCTTCTGGTGTTTTCAAGATGAGACTGTGGAAGGTTTAAAGGTAGACAGAAGTACCAAACTCACTCTTTCAGCTGGGTTCCAGAAAAGCTCCATAATGGGCAGTTCCTAGTGGAGAACATTTATGTGAGAATTCATCTTTCATGAAATTTTCATTACTCATATATGTCTGCCTAAATATAACAGTAGAGTGGAAAGCACTTTGAAAATAGTTCTACTAAGCTTATACAGAAGTTAAGACAGAGAACTGTTTAAGACCTCAGAGTAAGTCTTAAGTTGGATTTCTATAGTGCCTGAACTTAACATTCTTCTATAAAGAGCTGAACTGTACTTTTATTTTTCGCATATGACTCCTCTTGCATGTTTTTCTTTTCCAAATAATAAACTTCCCATTTCTGAAACATTGCTTTATGAGGACAACACAAGGCAACCTGGGTAATTTATATGTATAGTAGTTTCGTGACAATTAAAATGAGTTCCTGACTGGTATGCTTTGGGGAAATCATTAATCTTCCTTGAATTACCATATCTTTAAATGTGTAAATGTTCATCGAATACATGAAATGAATCATATAACATATCTTTAACAAAGTAAGGGGAGCATATTCTATGAGAAATGAAGAATGTAAATGTACTGCATATTTGCCCTCCAAATTACTACTATTATGTTCTTGCAATAGATGTTGGAGTTTTCTAAGAAACTATCTCTTTATGCAGATTTTTTTTCTTATTTTAGATGCAAATTTCTCTTACCCCCCAAAAATGCAATCTTGGTTTCAGCTAGTAGTCAGCTGCTCCAGCTTGTTTTGTGGAAGATCAACCAATACTAAAAGCCCAGTAACTATATTCCATTTAATGTCTGTCATTTCTTCATGTGTTTGACACCAATCAGGTGTTTGTCATTCAACAGCAGAGTAAAAGCTAGGAAATATCCCTGAAAATGCTGTTGTAAAATTAGAATTGAAAGCTTAGACATTCTTCTTCAGTCACCACAACTGTCATCCTGTGGTTCTCAGAACCATCAAGTTTGTCAGTTGAAAACAAGAAGAGGATGGAAAAAACCTCTGAGTAACTTAGTGATACCTTATTTCTTGTCTTCTACGCAAAGCAACTATACTAAACTTAGAGGTAAAATTAATATTGAAACCCATGCATTTCTTAATGTCATGGTATCAGGTAGTGGTTTTTTAATCAATAATTAGAAGTAGCACGTTTTTATGCTACATGTTTTAATGTGTTTCCTTAGCCTCCTAAAAGTAGTGGGACATTAAAGACTAAAAAGCAAAAATTAATTGAGAGGTTTGTCATCTACACCTGTTCCTGGAAGGGACAGATTAATGAGAAAAACTGGGCTGGCATTAACTGGAGTGATTCTTCTTTAAAATTATAATGAGTATAAGTTAAGGTACTGGGTTATAAAGGTGTGAAGGTGTGGTGTGCAGTGGAAACAGGACTCAGTAAGTGCATGTGTGTCAAAAGCATCACATGACATTCCTGTAGTTTATGACCATACTTCATCGATATAAAACGTAGAAATTGAGTCAAAATGATCTGAAGATTGCTTACAGAACCCTTTAATGGTGATTTATTTTGTTGTTGTGCATTGTATTAATGAATAAGAAAAGCTTTCTGGAGCATGAATGATCTAAGTATTGTAAATGTTAGCCAGAAGGAAGATACATCACCGACGCAATATTTGCAAACAAATCCCTGAAACACCACTAGGGACCCTAATTAAAAAGTATCACAAGAAAAAGGAGAAAAAAACCCCACCTATGGCTAATCCTAATTAAAAAGTATCACAAGAAAAAGGAGGAAAAAAAAAACCACCTATGAGTAACTATTAATCTCCAGAACTAAACTGATTTAATTAGGTGAAGAATAAAGGTCATTGTCAACGCTAACTGAAAAGGTCCAACTTCTGTCAATATTTATTGGATTAGACTTTTCTGCAGAGCGCTACCTTGTCTTCCTATCGCTATCCACTGCGTACATCTGCAGGGTATCTTTGTGCCCATTTAAAGCTATAGCTTAGCACACCTTAGCTTTTAGTCTAAGACTGGCTCCATGTGATAGCCAGGGGGCTGACGGGTGAGCTGGGGGTACGACAGTGCCCGTGATGTGTGTGGGATGAGTTGCTCTTGAGACAGACAACCCCTTTACTCCCCTTTTCCTGTCTGCATTTAAAATATGTGCATGTAATGCATGCACCATGTAACACTTCAGCACCAAAGCAGATTTCAGACAGCACAGATGGTGAGGAGGAATATTTTTAGTTTAATTGAAATGAACTTTATGTTAAAAACCCTTAGATCTTATTATTCCTTCTGCAATATTATTTGAAATTAGGCTAATACACACAGATGCATTTTGCCTGTCACATTCAAATGAATGCAGTGGACAATATGCTGGCTATTTTTCTGAATAGCTATTTTGTGTAAAAGCTAGTCTTAGTGAGAAAACACAATTGTGATAGTTTACAGTATACATTCATAATGTATAGCTACTTGGGGCCAGTCCTGCATTCTCTGCCAATTCCCATTTCCCTGTGAAGAATCCTTGATGATAATTTTCATTGTTAAAGTCTCCAGGAGTTTAGAATGAATAAGAAGTGCAGAATGAGTCATTGTTATCTGCAAAACAATAATCTTTAGATAATATGAATAAATTACTGTTTTTAAAAGAGTATAAAGGTCAGCTTCTACTTTCTGATTTTTAACAGAGTGAAATTGTCTGCTTGCTACTGTTAGTTTAATAAGACCTATTAATAATGAAAAACTTTTTCGTGAGGAGAAAAGAATTAAATGTCAAAGGATTTTCAGTCTCCTTTTCAGATGATGCACAAATTTAACCATTCACAAAACTGCAATCTGAAAATGAGATATTTATCGCTGTAAAATATTAATTGAATTTTGGGTTAGATTTTGGGTTTTGGTTTGGTTTTTACTAGCACATATAGTAATTGAAAGACATCTTTGGTTTAAGCAAATCCCCCAGGCAAACTGCTGCATCTCAGCGGCCAACTATTATAATAGCTGTGAAGAAATCTGCCTTTCTGGGTAATTTATTTGTAGGAAAATCACCTCTTGGCTGCTTCTGCAACCTTTAATCTTTCCTTGGTCAGAGGCTGGCATAGAAAAATAGCGCAGCAAAGGTAATTGGTTTTGCTAGGCTCTCCCAGCAGGGACTGGGAGGCTGCCCCCCAGACTTTGAGCCGTGCAGACTACGGGCCACCAAGCACCACAGTCCAGGAACAACGTAGGTGAAGCCACCTCTGTCAGCTGTCAGTTCCTCTTCATGGGGATAAATTGGATAACATTCTGAGCCTAAATTACTGGAGTGGAAGTCTGCAGACAGCAATGTGAACTGTGTCCTTCCACAAGAGTTGGCGTCGGAGCTCTACCCAGCCCTCCCCGGGACCCTCTCTTCCACAGCAGAGAAGTGGCATCCCAGGGGACAAATAGCTTGGGTTAACTGCCTTACATGTGTCTTGGAAGCAGACAGACAGTCTGACAAATAATTGAATCTTACTCCCTGACTCTCCGTGGAAGGCATTACTCATTTTTCCATCAGACTTTGCTACGAATTTGAACTGTTTCAGACTGGCTTGACTCCCGTTGTCCAGTTAGCTCTTTAAATCATGTTCAGTCCCCCTGTCTGTCGTCTCCAATAAAGCAAATAGAATTTGTACTTCTACAATTCTTGCTCCATCATCTTCCTGAAATGCAGCTAAATTAAAATTAATATTTTTACACTTGCCTTCATATTTTCAAAAGTCAGGCCGAAAGGTGGAAAATGAGTGTCAAGTGCTGCTTGAATGCGACATTTCAAGACAGTATAAAACAGTTCCCATTTCAGAGTACTGGAGAACTAAACCTTAGTATAGGTATGCAAGATTATGAGGCTTTTTGATCTCTTATGCTGTTACAGGTTTCAGAAGACTAAATTCTTCCAGTGGTGATATCTTTACAGTGCTCCCCCCAAAAAGGATATTTGTCATACTTGACTAATGTTTTATATAAATTAATTGGTTATTGCATGCAATAAAAATGTATTCCATGAAGCTTAATATATAAGGAAAGTAAAGTGAAGCACTTCAGCTCCTATTCAGCAGCATCAATCATCCTTGAAAGAATTTGCACGACATGCTGCGTTTTCTATCAGGCTATTTGGTGAAGGCTCCAAAAATGTCTGTATGTCATAACTCTAACTATTGATTTGTGTTCCCTGAGCTGGCTGACTATAACTCTTCATCTGTTCGTTCAGTCTGTAATATTTCAAATGCTAAGCAAAAATTACTGTGCTGTTATATTTACTGCCCTGCTGCTCAATGCTCAACCATCTTTATAGTTTTGTTCCACCAAAGCAATGAGATTAACCAATATCAGTTACTTAGTTCAGCAAAACTTCCACAGGAACGGCTTGTCCCTGGAACAGTAGAATTCTTCCAGCCAAACAAATGATCACTTGGGATGCTAGGCTTTCTCCTGACATTCACAGTTTTATGGGTCAAAACCCTTGAAAGGCTGTGAAACTCAAGCTCTTCAAGGAAAAATGCACATCTTCATCTTTATATGTTGTGGGGATATTCCCACAATGTCTACAAAATCAAATGAAGATCCAGCCAGACGTGGATCTTTTTCTTATTTTTCCTTATTTGGGGGAAAAAAATCCCCTCCTTTATAAGTTAGTTTCAAAACAACCCTTTCTTTTTATTAAAAAAAAAAAAAATAATTTTTTTAAATGGAAATAGCTACTTATATATAAAGGAACTTGTGATGGATAATCACTGGAACAAGATTTGGAGGAGGAACTATTTTCAGTTTTACTTTTCATGCACTTGTTATTCTTTCATGTTCAATTTATTCCATAGTGCTTCAGTATAGATTTTGTTTTGACAGGTGTATTCTAAGCAAGTTAATTCTTTGAATTATTAAATTTAGATCCACATATTAAATGTTAAATATGTGTTTCTTTTACTGTGGCTGAACGATAGAAAGAGAGAGAAAAGCAAGATGTGAACTTTTTTCTGAGAAGGAAGGTGTTCTATACAGAGTATAGCTATCGTAGGGAAGCAGTATTCTGTCAGCTGGTCTGTTATTCCAATTTGCCTGTTGGGGACTTCTAAGAGCCTGAAAATACAGGTGGGAAGGGTAAAAAATTGAGGTTTTGGCTCTGACACATTTAATCCACACCAAATTTTCACTATTTGAGTAAAATGGGAAATATTAGGTTGTACATCCTGTGTAATACTTCCAAATACAGAGAATAGGAAACCTAACTCAGGAAAAAAATAAGATATAATTTAAAACTGATTCTTTATTACTCATTTACTTTTGATAGTTTACTTAAACTGGACTGGAGACTGCAAAAGTCTATGTAGTTTAGTTAAATTTTTGTTGGGTTCATCTGGAATCAGGAAGTCAATGCAACCTCACAATATTGCCTATTTGTCTTAAAAAAGCAGAAAAAATATTTTTTCATAGCCAAAACTTTTCCTCTCTCAACAGAGATACAGATTAGCATACACGCATAAAACCTGGCTTAATATATAATTAAATATAAAGCAATGTAAAGTCAATTTTCACAGGTTGTCTCTTCAGTTCACAGGCCGATACTGTTTGGGATCTAATTTAGATCCTATTTTAAAAATCTATTCCTAAGATTTTCTAATCTAGATTCTTTTCACTGTTAATTAGTAGCAGCATTTTCAATGTTTCCCTATTGTCTTCTAACTTCAGATTCTCAAACTACTACTTCAGCCAGTCCAGCTCTTGTCCCTGGAGCATTTAATTTGGGAAGACCTTCCCTTCATGTTGCCTAGATTTTATTCCCTACTCTCAGTTCAGGTTACGTGTGGGCAGCCTACTGCTGAGAAAATCCTGTTCATCCCTGGCTTCCTTGCATTATCAATCTTTGAACAAAAGGAATTTAACAACAAAACCGTCCCAATTTATACCGTGTTTTTGTGAACCACAATGTCAAAGGTTTACAATCATGGCCAAATTTTAGTAGACTTTAAAGGGGACTCCAAAGTCTTTTTCAAGTAATGGGCAACTACATGCTAAATTTCAAGTCCCGGTTTCAAAGCTGACAAAGGTCTTCAGGAACATTTTAAATCAGGAAAGCAAAGCACAAAAAATAGTTTTCCTATCAATGGGAATAACAGCAATGCTTCTCTATAGAACAGTGGAAATAATGGGAAATCTTAGAAGAAATACTTTTGGATTTGTAAAATTCGAGTCATAACTCTAAAACCTGAAAACAGGATATCAAAATGGGACTAATAACAACTGTTAGTTTTGTCATACGTGAGCATGCAAGCTAACTGGTCTGCATTTATGTATAACGCAGCTAACTTTTGTACATAAGAGTATTATCATAAAAGCAACTTCTTTCTCACCCTTCCTGTCTCCTTTCCTTCCTACGGAAGAGACCTCATGTAGAGAAACTTGGGCTGTTTTCTACTGTTTCTCACATCACAGTTTACAATCCTCACAATGTACATCATGAAGGAAATTTAGATCTCAAAAAGACTATTAAACATGGTGCATTGAAAGCACATACAAATGTGTTTTTCAAGGTTATGCAAGAGTTTGTTGAGCTGTAAACTTTTTAATTTAGTCATACTTTTGTTTCTCCTTAGGAAACTGCATGATCTTCTACTATAAGGTCATGTTGGACTTTCTGCTCATTTGAAGAATGAATAATTAAATTTACTGACCAAAGCACAAATATCCAGCTTTAAGTACTGATGGAGGTACCAGTAGTGGGACAGATGTAACTATATTTCCTAATTTACTTAGAAAATAAATTGAAAAAGGTCATTGAAAAAAAAATTCAAGAAAATTTACAATTTTGTGATGATTATATGTGGTGCAACATTGACTATCTCCATAAATAACAGAGATAATTGAATATATCATACATGCTATTTTATACAAACACTTATAACACAGACAGCAACAAATTGGAAAGTAATGTATTTCACAAGTTCCTCCTTGAGAAAGGCCAGACAAAATGGATTGACTTATCAAGAAGGAAACTTTTCCATTGGAATCAATTCCTGCTGTTTTAAAATAAATGGTGAAAAATCTGTACAAAGTGCTGAGAGTAAAAGGGATATTACTTATTCTCCTGAGGCAGCCTGCAACTACATTTGTCAAGGTTGGAGGTTACTCTGGCTGTAGCTGCTAAGGTAGAAGTTATCTTGACTGTCAGGCTTTCAGCTTTTTTCCAAAAAGAAGATTTTATCAGTAATATTTGTCAGTGAGACAGATAAAACTCATCTGTTTGAGAGAGAAATCGGTTACCCTCACTCAGGGTCAACTAAACTTTGGAATATGCCTGCAGTCAAAGGTCGAAACCCAATTTACTGAAATCTTGTTATCAAGCTTCAGAGTGTAAGGCCATAATAACTTCTTATATTTAGATCCCTTATGGTAAACAAGTAGACATTCACGACTACAGAGCTTTTCAATCACAGTAACTTCTAACTTTTCTGCTCATGAGGTACCTGCTTACAGTGAAAAATTGGTACTGGGTTATTTCTAAATGTATTTCCATACATTAGAGGAATCCGTTTCAATAAGACTGTCACCACAGCTAGGGTTTACATTAACCTTTCATCTTTGTGAACATGGTCTTTTCCGTAAATGACTCCTATGGTTGCAATGACTAGTATTAAAGATGGAGAAAGTGTTAGAGGGGGATGTAGAGAGGTATATTGTCTTATTCTTCAGTTTCATTCTTCCTGTCTACATTAAAACAAGTTGAGAAAAGTTCTTTCAAGGAGAAAGTTTTGGTGTCAGACTGACATTTTTTGTCGAGGCCACAGTAAACCAAACAAGAAAATAGATGCAATTAGTGTTTATAAAAATATTGTGCTTGAGCTTTTACTTCTAAATAAGACCATAGCATTGTCAGTCCTCTGGTAACACAGGCTTTACCAGAGCGTAAGTGCCGGTAATAATATGCCTCAAATGTGACTTGGACCCTTTGCAGGGGCTTGAAGCTTTTCAGGAGGCACTTAACTTTCTGAAGAGATTACTTTACAAGGACTTTGGTGTTTCAGGGCACTAACCACATTTCTTCTGTCCAGGAAAACAATTACAGCAATACATAAATTAAAGGTAATTATTTCCATTAAAGTCTGTGCAGTTAAAAATAATTTGAATTATCTATGCTTTAACTTAGACTAAGCTTGAAGTTAGAGTAGCATCAGAGTAATTAGAGCTCATTAGAGTCAAATCTATGGCTACCCGTTATGCCTAATTTATGGTGTCATCTTGGCTTTATCTTGAACAATGTCAGTGATAAAGATAAGAGGCGTAAAGTGAACACCGGTGAAAGTCAACAACTCAGAGACTACTTGTCATTAACTTGTGGTGTCATTGTATTAAGGCACAAAAAATTAGGGAAGATCTCAAGACACATTGATTATAAAAAACCCTCTCATTTAAACTAGGTCTGATGTGGCCTCCAAGGTTCCCAGAAATGTGCATTCGTCATCGTTATAAAATCAGCCTTTCCCAGCAATTACCACAGAGTGATACATGGACACTGCAGTTGTTTCATGCACGCACAAAAGCCTTTGTTCTGCAAACTGTACATTGTGTTGCTGAGTTGAAAAACATAAATAAATTCTGCAGACCTCTGAGCACTTGGCTGTGCTGGAGATGAGGTAGCGGCTGGATTACTATGGAAATTTATGGGTCTCCAACAAACCATGTTAAAAAAGTTCTATATTATTATACAGACACAGAGTTGCTCTGCAACAGTAAAAATCAAACTAGGCAATGGTATTGTGGCAGGTTAGTATTGTGCTGTTGCTGGTACAGAAATGGTGTCTAACTCAGAGATTATTCCTCCTATTAAAAAATGCAATAAAATATATGCAGGGCTGGGGAGAAGACGAAGAAATGCTTCCAGAATAGCTCATAGGGAGCCACTCTGATAGCCTAAAAAGTGCTTAGAAAGTAGTATTATCACCTGAGGAAAAGGCATGAGAGATCCCTAGAGGTTTCTGAAGCACTATTGTGTCATGGGCTCTGAAGATTTTCTTCTCCTGTACTTTTTTCTGCTTCTAAACTTTCCTTTTCAGTGCAACTGATTATACTTGTGGAAGGTTCATAGACATCCCTCACCACAAAAATTATTTGTAGCATTTGGTTGCATTAAAAGACTCAACAACAATGATCAGGGCTTCACAAATACAGGGATAAATAAAAGAACGAGCACAAATATATATATTCCAGTTTAATGGAAGTTCATTGACAAGAATAGGTATTTTTCATTCTGCTCTTTTTAAAATATCACTCGTATTTGGGATGTTACCACTAACAGTTTTCACAACCTCAGAACTTCATACCACTATCATGTCAGTCTGTGTCAAAGGGACCCTCTCTCTAGACAAGGTCCTTTTCATGGTCTCGGCAGACCAAAAATACTTTTTTCTTAAAACTTAATTACACAGAGTTCCATCTAGTGGGACTGTGAAAGGTTATATCTACACCATTTCTTAGTTCATAGCAGCTGAGGGCGATTGTTAGAATCCAATGCGGATAATCTCATATTTGGCAGAACCTTAAGCACCTTTGGCAACAGAATCTTCAAGGAGATGAATCTACATCACCACTTTTTCTTTTTTTTTTTTTTTTTTTTTTTTTTTTCTTTCCCCCCCCCTATACCCTTTTTTTTTTTTTTTTTTTTTTTTTTTTTTTTTTTACTTCCCCCCCCCATTTAATTGCATCAGAATTCCTGTAGGTATCTTGAAGGCTTAGTTTCTTAGTTCTAACAATTTTTGCTTTAATCGTGCAATTTGTAAAACACTCACTTTTTTACTTCTCTGTTGATCTATTCATGTTATGAACTACCTCTTAGAACCTTAAGTTTAGAAATCACATATAAACCCCTCTTCCTTTCATTCTTAAAATTTAATTGGCATTTTATGAGGTGGGAGTATAGGGGGGACATTATTTTAAGGCTGAAATGCAGATAAAAGGCAAAAAAAAAAAAAACAGCTAAAGAAAATTATTCATTCCCCTTGGCTTTGTATTTTTGTTTTATTATCTTGGCATTTGCTTCTGTTAAGTAGATGTCTAAGAAAAAAATATGGATATAGGAATGACTGCAAGATCCTTCCTCAGATACAGAAATTCTGAAGTTTACATTCAAATGCCTGAAAGGCGTTCTCTTTCCCACAAAGAGGCTTGCATTCTGGATAGATCCTTCTACAATGGAAGCAGAACCCCACAAAGCCCTTCTCTAAACGCTCTGCTGGCTAACATTTTGCATACTTTTGCCCCTTTTGTGTGAACTTCCTTCTCTGAACAACTCGCATTTTGTCCTATCCTTTACACAGATCCTTTTCCACATGGCAATAAGCACTTCTAAAAACATAAAAACTTCTTTTGATATCAGTATCTGGTTAGGAGCCTTGGCTTTTTGTAATACTTTTTGTTCAGCTGGCTATCAGAGATATTACATGAATATATTCTCGCAAAATTTTAGATTGTTCACCATAAGGATTTGACTTTTCAGATTTGTTAAATCTGTTTTTCACTGAATATCAGTTATACCTCTTGTTCTATTTCAAGGTACAATAACTGACAATGTAAAGTATTTTCAATATTTTGTCTGGCTCCCTGGAAAACACAGTTTCTTTAACAGTCTGTTCCAGAATATTTTAGTGATCTTAACACTTATTAGGTTCATGACCTCTTGATACTAACGTATCTTGTAACTAGAGATGCAATATTATGGAATTTATAATCTCTACTTGCATAGGTTGTGTCACTTTCTCTGTTGGGCTGATCTTACTGTTTATACATACATTCATCCATAAATTTAAACAATCCATTGACATAAAGCTCCCTCTTTCCCCCTGTTCTGTAACATGAAAAGAACAATCTGCTCCCCCTCTGTGAACCCCTTATGAACTAAATTGGACAAAAAGTTGTAGTTAAAGCCTCGTATGTTCTTCCATTTCTGGCAGAGAAATTCCTTCCCTCTTCTACCATGAACTTCAGCTTTCTGTTTCCATCTAAATATATTTTTCCAAGGCTCTTCCTTCATGTCATCTCTCTTAAACGTGAAGATGTCTGATGTCATCTTGGCATCCCTCAGTCCCTGGAAACTGGTCTGTGTTACTGGTCCTTCCTTTGATCTCTGGTAGTTGTGGAGGAGAGTTTTCTAGAATCATAGCCTTTTCAGGTACTGCCATGTTAATAAGGACTTCTTTGGTGGCCACTGAGAAACCTTCAGTTCCTGTGTTTTAATTTTTTCACAAATTTCTGAACTCTTGCTTTAAATTATCTCTGTCATCTCATTTTACGTCTGTGAGCAATATAATTTTTGTTCTATCTTGGTCTAATAGGAATTGTCATTTCCAATTACCCTTCTTCATCTCATGCCAACATTGCTGTCTACCTACAAAGATGTTTACATGGTATCACATCGCGTGAGCATTTTGATCTATAAAGCTCCTAGTTAAACATTTTTACAATAAACGGATTATTTTGCCAAACCATATTGTTTGGGCAAACCCTAATCCAACCCTGCAATTTTGTGAAGTTCACTTCTAAGTGCTAAAGAAATTGTGAGTGTTGCAAGGTGCTAACTGTACAATAAACCCTAGGGACAAGGGATGAAGTAGGACTTTAATCCTGACATTCTTACAGAGGCTTCCTTCCCGGAACTCTTCTGGAGCACCCGCATAGCACTAGAGACAGCGTGAAGCTTTGCTCCAGTTTCTCTCCCAAACCTCTGCAATTCATCAATGTTCATAATTAAAGTTACTTTAAAATGAAGCTGTTTGTCCTAGGTCACAATAATTACTGTGGTAATTTAGGGAATATGCCTATGTATAATTTCTGAATTCATTTTGAGAATATGAACTCTGTACCTGTATCTGTGTCAGGCTGAAAACTCCATTTTCACTCTGGGTCCTCTCCAAGAATGCTTTGTTATATTTCTACCTCTATTTTGGAAAAAAGACTAACAAAGGACAGTCAAGGTTCAATTATCCTTATTTACATGAAAGTATTTTTGAAAAATTTTGAGTGTTGCCACAGTTTATTCTTGATCACCTGAGAAAGGTATTGGACATCATTTGATGAACATGTGTGGAAGTTGTAAAAGACATTTTCTGGCCATGTGTTTGGGAGAGAGGGATAGTGGACAAGACAGATTTTGTTGAGGGGTGAAAACTACTGTCCAAGAGGCAAGACCCCGCACTACTTACAGAAGTCTAACCCAGGTAGAAAGGGAAAATTAGTTGTTAAAGAAAGTGACATGGGATCATTTTTCACCTAATTTATACATATATAGGTGTGTATTTGACAGGATACCTAAAGTAAGAAGGAAGTATATTGGAGGTTTTTGCAAGCTGCACATATTGAATGCTTCATTCTGAGGACATAAATTATAAACCAAATTTTTGGTCAAACTGGTGCTCTGGAAAAGGATTTTTTTAATAACTGAAGCATTTGTGAGAGTCTGTGTAAGTTGTAGGGCCTAGGAATCCAGACTGTGGGAGATCTTGCCTGTTACAATAGGGTGCTGTTTGGGGGATGTTATATCCTAAAACAGCATCTGTAAGCTGAAAGGCAGATTTACAGTTGAGCATACTCAAACTTTGATAACTCGAAAAATGTTGTCTTTGTAAGTAAGCCCAAGCCAGTAGCCGAAGGAGTGTTCAGCAAAGGGAGATTTACCAAAGCTATGACAATTATGTGCTATAAAACTCAGCCAAACAAAATATGAACATGAAATATTCTTTTAAATTAGCTGGTATTTCAGGAAATGCGTTTACAACATTAACAGTTTCTAAAGGAACTTATCATTTGCAATGTGATCTCCTGAGAGGCCAGGAGAAAATGAGTGCCTTCAAGCTACCTAACAAATTCTCAAGCAGTTACTACCTGATTTGATGCTAGCTAAAGGCTTTTATCTTCTGTTAAGCGTAGTCCTGATAGAACTTGCACTAAAAACAAATAGAGGAATTCAGGAGAATTTCAGGAGGAATTATTTCTTTCCTTTCCAGAGGAAAAACTTTAGGACTGTGGCAGAGTTCTAAAATATTAACTGATAAATTATGTTATTCATCTTTATATATTTTCATATAGAAACAGTGATTCTCTTCTTTAATGTCTGGACTGAATGTCCTGTATTCCCTTAGCAATGGTTCCTTATACTTTCTGTAAGAATTATAAAGAGATTTTTAGAAGCTCTGTTTTGCTGCAAATGCTACAGCATGTTTTCATGCTCAAGGTGTTGTTCAGCTCAGACCTTGTTGTAGCTTGCAGACCTAATGGAGTTTGCACACTTATTTCCTGGGCTATGCCTCAGCTCTTCTGGCTCATATCAAACATTGTAGTTTCTCCCAAATCATCAAGATGAGATAAATGAGTGGTTTTTTCTATCTTACATCTAAAATGGAGTATAGAAAGGGAAGGTGACTTCTAATAACATCACTCTCATCTTCTTTCAGGCTATCTTCATCTTCTAGATACCACTGGACAACACTGAGTTCTCAGTCTAAACTATTGATTTCCTGTTGTTGCATAATTACTAACATTTTAGACTTCAACAGCAGTCTGCCAGTGCAGCAAGTAGCCAAAAAGAACCAGCTGGCAAATACAGTTACATTGTTACAGTAATGATGTGTAGTTGGAAATGATTAGCAATTAGCAATATCTCTGCAAGAAGATTGGGGAGAAAATATGATGGAAAAGCTCATGGGTGGACATAAAGATAGGGAGATTGCTTACCAGTTACTGTTACAGGCAAAAGACTTGGAGAAAATTGATTAAATTTAAAATGGAATTGGATACTGAGAAACAAAACCTAACTTCACTCCTTCATTCCTGACTCTTCAACCTCCTCATCCATGCCAAGCTGTGCAGGGGATGGGGAGTGGGGCTTGCAATTGGTCCATACTGGTTCCTCTCTGCCACTCCTTCTTCCTCATGCTGTTCCTCTGCCCTAGCATGGGTCCTTCCCATGACCTGTGATTCCCGTCAGGAGCCTGCTCCAGTGTGGCCTCTCCATGGGCTGCAGCTTTCCTTAGGAAATATCCTCCTTCTGTTCTGGTGTGAGGTCCTCTGTGCTGCAGGGATTCCCCATCAGCCCCCCTGCTGCTACCAAAACCTTGCCACTGAAACCAGATACAAACAGAAATAAAAATCTGAACGTATTCTTTGTCAATGAATCCCATAGACTCAGAGGTAGCATATAATCATTTCTGCCATTTAATCAAGCATTCACTTTGAAGCTAGACATGTTCTTGACCCTGCTGATGCTATTGAGGGACTCCAAGATTCATGGTCGCTGAAAATTTTATGTTAGTTTCCAGCTTAAAAATATTTGCAGTCATTTCATACCTATTTGTGCCAATAGTATTCTTTGGATTAAGTAGTGTTATTTCCAGTTCTCAAGTTTACATTTTTGGTATATTTGCAGGTGGTAGCTGTATCCTTCCTTGGCATTGCATTCACTGAGCTAAAGAAGCTCCGGGTCATCCTGCGAAATTTTGTCTTCATGTATTCCAATTTCAGTTCATCTTTCACAAATAAGTCTGAGCAAAACTTGACATAGAATCACTGAGTGTGTCTCCCTGATGCCAACGACTCAGTGTTTCCTGGTAATAATGGAAAAACTTTCTTTAAAGCAGTTTAGACATCTTCTGTCACGCCACTTTGGTTTGGCACTAGATGGCCATTGTATGATCAAATAATACATGCAGGTCTTTACTTTCTCTGCCATTTCAAAATACGGGCACTCTTTGTCAAGTTCACCTTTCCTGCTATTAGGATATTTAGCCTACTTTGCTTATTGAGCCAAGATCTTTAATGATAGTCTTGTTATTTTGGTATTAATATTTGGTATATGGGTATAACAGATGTGCATATCTGTGAAGGAGAGAAATTTGACTATTAAAAAAAGGTGAAACAATTACTGTAGCAAAAGTTTGTGATGAGGTGAAAAGAAAAGAAAAAATATAATTAAATATCCCTGATGGACAGGACTATCTGTTTAAAGGTAAGAAGAAAGTTACAGAAATTTGAACAGTTGAGTAAGGTAGAAGTTGTAGGAGTGCAATATTTGCAAGTGTACTGTAAAGAAGTATTTCTTACTGGCTAAGTGTCTTTATACTGTTAATAAAAGCAAATAAATCAAAGGCTCAATGTACACCCTTCTTCACACGCTGAGCTAGTCTTTTCTTGAATGACCTTTGCGAGCTCCAGTAGAACTGATCTGTTCACCTTTCCCTCCTGACAAGAAAACTGAAGAGAGTAGATTCCACCTGCAGATCACAAAAAACATTCTGGCATGTTGATATTGTTATAAAATTGACTGTAAACTACCAAGATGATAACCACAGAGTGCTAGTCACATACGCTGCTTTCATCTTTTTTTTATCCCCCAATTTTTTCCCTTTTCTTTTTTTTCTGTGTTTCCGTGGCAACAGCCATTACCGAAGCTGCCGCAGGTGTTTTTATGCCAGAACTTCTTAGGTCTGTTAGTTGACCAAATCCATGCACCTGTAGCTTTTTCATTAACACTTAAATTATTTCTATTTTCTAGCCTGTTGGAAAAACAACATGCAATTGATTTTATATCTGAAGCAAATACATGGGCTGGCACCCAAATCTTAATGGACCTAACTATGCCTGAACAATGTGTCTATTAGCTGTTTAAATTTGTGCAAATTCATTGACTGGGTATGGAATGAAACTCAGAAAATACATGGTTTTCTTTAATTTTAAAGTTTTCCTTTAAAATTGAGATTTTTAATTGCTGTTCTTTAGTTCTTAAATTTGTAAAGTGAGGATGGCAAAAATTTATGTAACCTCTGCCTAGAAATAGCTCAAGCCCTGTGTATTTTCAGCTTCAGTTGTTGATAAGTATAATAATCGTCTTTGCATGCAGAAAAGCAGTGGCTTAGGGGTGAATGGTTTTAGTGCTTTTCCATTCTGAACGCCTCATCTTCTCTGGGTATTAGTTTTGTGAAAAACACCAAGAGTGATTTTTGATAGTAAAGTTTTAATACACATCATAGCTCCCACTGAGGCTGTTTTGCTGTATATTGTTTTGTTTCAGTATATTCGCTGCCCAAATGAATGATGATTTTTTAGATCACAAGGGCCACATTATGGGTGAAATTGTTTTTTTTCTCAAGAAATGCTATTCCTTCTAAAGGAACAGAGAGCTGTTTTCATTGTCTCAGAGCTCTGAAAAGTTGCAGAGACATGTTGATTCAAGAAATGTATCACTATGGGGCTCTGTCTGTAAACATATACTGACTAAGAAGACCTTATTTACAGAAACAGTGATTATCCCACCATGAAAATATTCATCTTGATATGTGACTTCTGATAGTGTTAGCTCAGACACCTTTCTTCCTTCTGTTAATTCTTAGCTAGATATTGTAGGAAACAGTCTGTCCTGCAGAATAAGATGAAGAATCAGACTCGTCTTAGTGTAGAATAGATACCACTAGAATATGAGTAAAATCGTACCATTCACACCTAATACAGACTACAACTTTGCCTTTAGTACTAAATGGCAATTAATGCTTTTAAAAGTATCATTAGGGTGCTATTTCACAATATGCTACATCTGGTCTAACTGTGAACTAAGTAGACCAAAGCGAGGATCCCATCGGGATGTCCACCTACAAGTATCCATCTTGCCACACATTTTTCTACTTTCCTCATGGAAAAAGCACAAGCATCCCCGATAGTATTTTTCTAAATCTAAGTGATGACAGAAAGGAGCAAAGTTGGTTTGCAAATGTTTTAGATTTTGGTTCTCCGTTCTTGTTATTAAAACAGTTTGTCTCAGCGCTGTCAGCAGAATGAAGTCCAGACTGTCTTGCAAGGTGGAGAGCCCCCAGCCTCAGCCCAGGTATCAGGGGAGCAGAAATAAACAAATAAACACAGCAAACACTTTCAGTAATCTTAAGGGGGCCCCGTGACCAATGGACCCTTGGAAAAGTCTGCAGAGCAGTGTGAAATGGGAAGAGGTGTGTCAGGCTTTCACGTCGTGCTGTGCACGATTCTCCTGGGGATCCCTTCAGCATGTCTCCTGTGCCTTGACACATCCAACACACCAGTGCTGCTGGGTTTACGGTGACAGTGAGAACAGAGCTTCACAAGCCTTCTCCTCAGTATCTAATGCTATGTTTTATGATACAGCACGGAGAAATTGCACCCCTTTCCTCCTCACCCCAGTAAATCAGAATTTCCTTGGATTTCTCATTCCCCTTCTTGCTCCCATAGACATGTGCCATCGCCCCACTTCAAGGAATTGCTCTTCTCTCCTTAGTTACCTCAAATTTGAGACGGGTTGCATCAGAGCAAAATTCCTACTGCTTCAATGGAATGTGCTGCTTAGACTTAGGGTTTCCAGGGGACTTACAGTTTCTTCCCATATTCCTTACCTGTGAAGCTGTGAAACAATCCCTTAAAAATGCTACAGCCAACTTTTAAAGAAATTTTTTGTTTTCATTGTGTTTGCTTTTGCTGGTCAATTTGTGATTTACCAAATAAGCTATTTTCCTCAGAAAATGAAATACATGCAACAAATATATTGAAAAAGAAAAGAGATAAATTAATTTTCTTTTTCAGATAATTCCTTAGAATTTTTTACAGTTTAATAAAATTTTCTAAAAGTAATATTCACTCACCTGCATTAGTTTTAAAAGCTGCCTGCAACTTTGTCAACCGTACATCAGTTCTTTCATGGACACGATGACTCAAAGATTTTCAAGTCTTCTAATCTTTTATATTATTAGGGTGTTACATGCTACTTATTTCTACAAATAAGAAATTACTGTTCTGAACTCTGTCCCTGCTAATCAACATTGATTGATGCTATACTTCATTTCACTTAGGACTCCTCCTTTAGGAAGAAATTACATAAACATTGTTGGGTTTCAGTTCATCGGACCTTTTTTTTGTGAGTACAAGAATCCACCCAGAGACATGAAATTTTGGAGTAGGGTCTAGAAAATAACAATAAAATGGTAAGAATCTTCTCTAAAGTTAGGCCTGTGTTAAACCATTAATCTTGTTTTATAATTCACATCACTTTTTACGGTGCCACTGAAGACTAGAACAAATGCCATTTTCACTTAATAGCTACCAGTGTAAGCCTGTATATCACCCAAGGAGTTGTCTGGCTCTTCCTAGAGTTAAAAAAGAAGGTTTGAATACAGCTTTATTGATTGAGAGCACACCTAGTGGTGATCCCCCATTGTACTACATTTGTGCTATACAGTAAGATAGAAGAAAATAATTTTCTGTTTCCATGTCAACTTGAGATGGAAGAATACAATCGATATTTGCTTTTCAATTTAATGGGACAATTTTATGGCATTATATTTTAAGTAAAGGGAAAATTCTGCTGTAGGAAGGTGTGGTTTATCTGGCTATTTTTATTTCATAAATAAATAAATATAAGTAATGGATTTAGATATCATCTTTTCTGTAAAAATACATAAGGGAACAGACATGAAAATACCATTTTTCTGTGGCAGGATAAGCTTTGCTCAGTTTTCCTCCCTGATGCCATTCCCATGCTCAAATTCTTAAATTTGACACCACAGTAAAATTTCCTCTGACTGTGACCTATGTCCACTCCATCTCCACATTTGAAGCCACTTGTGCTTCAGACATTTGAGAAGAAACCACGACATTCCCACAGCTGACATAAGTATTTGCAAAGCTGAGCTGCATAGAAGGAGATTAAGAGACCACAGTAAAATTTCCTCTGACTGTGACCTATGTCCACTCCATCTCCACATTTGAAGCCACTTGTGCTTCAGACATTTGAGAAGAAACCACGACATTCCCACAGCTGACATAAGTATTTGCAAAGCTGAGCTGCATAGAAGGAGATTAAGAGGGGACTTCAAAAGTTTTAAGGACCCTGCAATCAGGTCTAGAGCTTTACTAAAATCCCCACAGATACTGTATGAAGCCCCATCTATAACCTGTTGGTGGGACCCTGTCTTAAGCACACAAGGTTTCTCAGGCACAGAAGCCTGAATGTGACAAGAAGTCCTGTATTCTGCCCTCAGAGCCTGCTTTTCTCCTTGTCCTGTGCTTGAGAATCTCCATCAACTTACTCCTTTTGAACATCTCAAACGTATTTTCACATATCAATTACTAATGATAACGATTGCTTTCTGAGTACAAAGAATATTAAGCCAATTATGCCAGTGATTTAATGAGAGGTAAAGTTCTTTGACTCCAGAGAAGTTGGAAATAGCTGGGCAAATACCCTGCCTGGAGCTTGGTTATTAGCCAAGTCTAAGGAGCTCTTTGCTCAGAACTCAGACCTCTAGGATCATCATAAGTTTGAGAAATTTAAGTCTCTTATCCTAATAAAAAAATTGTCCTTGGGTTCTGTAAAACCTTCTCTGGGTATCAACATGGTAGTTGTCCAGCTTTCAAAGAGTCTTGCTGAGATCTTCAATCAATAATTCTTTACTAATAAAATATAAAATTTGCATTTTGTAGCTAATCAGTCTTAAAAAGCATTATCTTCTGCTCCCTGAGGCAAAGTATTGTTCTGCCAACTTGTAAACAAGCAATAGTGATACCAAAAAAATTTGTTTAAATGCCTTTTTTATGCAATTAACTTGCTGTGTAACTTGGCTCATCTTTCAGACCTAAACAGAATTGACTGTGGTTGCATGCATTTTGTACTTTCGGGTGTCTTAGTTTTGCTTGTATGCTTCTAATCATTCAGGATAGAAATCTCAGTATCAAAATACCTGGTTTTGAGTTGCCAGAGATGTATAGAAAGATGTGAAAAAGCAATGTTTCTGCCTTCTAGGCACACAAAGGTGCTGGTTTGTGCTTCTCATTGTAAGGCACCAAAAATCAAGTAACTGGGTAATTTTAGGATTCAATTGACAGCTGCTTTCATTCAGCTTTCAGTGCTGTTGAATTACTAATAATACAGTCTGGTGACAGCAGTAGGGCTAGACTCCAGGAACACTACAAATTAGATAAAGAAGATCTTTCATTAAAGTCAGAGAAATACTGGGAAGGCAAAGCTTGCTGCGTGTTGCTAGTACTGCCCTGACACATATTGTTTGACTGGTATCTGTTTTGATTTGGGTCCAAGCATCTGTTCTTGGAAAAGACCACAGTCATCTTATCAGTCCAAGCTGTTATGAGCAATATTAGTGAGGAGCCAGCACAAAAGGGTTGTGATGGATGATAACACAAGCCCCGTTCAGAGGAAATTAGATTTTCTAAGTGCTGAAGAGAAACATTACAAAACTCAAACACCAGTAAATAACTGCTTTCTCCATCCTTTACCCTGGAGGAGGCAACACTAATGTTCCTACAAGCCAGAAGGAATGTTGTTTTAATAATTGAAACTGTGCACTTGATCTTGCATACAGATGCTTTGTTTCATTAAACTTAAAGGCAATTCTGCTTCCTAAGTGGTTATTCTTTACAGAGGCACAGAAATTCTTCCTGAAGAAAATAATAGACAGACTTTTAAAATGTGTGACTTTGATTTCAAAGGCGGCTGCTAGTGACGAGATCTTTAAGCAATTGTTAGTCAGATTCGGTTCAGGTAATAAAGTATCTGATGTAGGTGAAGGTTGACATGACTCATTCATTCTGTCTGTTTGTAAAATTAGAAATCTTGGTATCTTCTTTAATTCTATGTTATATACCATCATATTCTTTTCCGCACTTGATAAAACATTCTTGATGTTTACTAGTGACTACCTTACTGGAATACTAAATAGTCAACAGTAACTAAATAGTTACCCATTATCCAAGTACCTGGAGGGGAAGGAGGTGGAAGGAGCCCATCGTCATGAATTTGTGTATGTGTTTTGCTGGGAGCTCACTCGCAGCACCGCACCAGCTACACCAGCCTCTTCAGAACCAGGGTTATTGGTATGATTTGTTAGTTTGTTTTTATCAGCGGCTATGCTAATGTATCACAGACTCAAGTAGATGTACAATCCCTGCCTTAAAGATTTAACAATCCAAAGTCACATTTGACCCAACTGAAGATCCTTGGTAGCCTGTACTTAGAGAAAGAGATTTATAATTGATGAGGGGTCATTTGCTCTTCTTAGGGCAATATCATTTTTCATGGAAACATAAAAACAAAGCTGGTAAGGTTGTCTGGTGGTCATTTTGTCTGTTGCCTAGCTCTAAGGCTTGAGCCATTTCTGAAAAATGTTTTAAAGCAAGCAATGATGAGCTCACAACGTGCCTGGGAAATCTGACTGATAATAGGTTTGATTTTAAAAAAAAACAACAACTTAGTATAAATCTTTTGTGAAACATAAGATTATTACTTACTGTCTGTTACTCAACAAACACTGGAAATTTCTTTTCCTTTTTTGTGACAATCTTGCACAGAGAGAAGATCCTTATATTGTTTCCCGTCAGTCTTATCCTCCCTTGACCAAAACCCTCTGCTTTTTCAAGTTGTTTCTGTTAAGCGTCCTTTTCATTCCTGACACTTGTCTGTGAACTCGCTTCTACAGGTCTGTGTCCTTGAATAATGGTTCCCTGATGCCGACATTTACCTGTATCTGAAGGTTTGCTAATTTTGTGGAGTTGCTCTTTCTTTGGGGAGCACTTTGTGCTTGTCTTGACAGACTTGTATTCTTGATGGTTTAAAAGTATTTTTTTCTGATTTGTCCAAATCTCTTTGAATTCTAATCCTGTCTTCAGTGTGCCTCCAGTTCTTCCAAAAAAAATCGCTAGAAGAGTTATTTTAATGTTGCTATCTGTGAGATTATTTAATGTAATTTACTGGTGTTGGGGTGTGATCATCTGGCACAGATTTAAGCTTTGTGCAGAAAAACCTTCTAATCATAGCAAGATCAACTGTTTATGCCATATAGGGAGTAAGATTTTTGTTCCCGCTTTTGATACCATCAATAAGCTCAGCAGAGGGTATTTACAGTATTAATGACTAGATGGGAATCTTGGGCTTTTTTGCAGCTTTGCTCCGTCAACACTTTTCAGCTGATGTACTGAAACAAAATGCTTGTTTTACTATTTAAAAAAAAATGCAAATAGTTTCTGTTATGTGATATTAAATAACTTGCAAAAATCTTTCTGGTTAGCATATATTAACAGCTAAGGTTTTTATGCATCTTGGAATGTCCTTTTTACACCCTGACCCAAGAGTGCTATAATACAGTTCCAGTTCTGTATTATAATTGCATTTTAACAACTGAAATCAAACCAGCATAGCCTTAGTGACTTTATTGCCACTACACTGGTTTATATCTGTCCAGTGTCTGCCTCTCTCCTTTTTTATGCAACTTCTAATTGTTGTGAGTAATTGCACTCATTTGTGTTACACAGACAATGATATGTAATAGTGATGCCCAAGTGATGTTAATCTATTAAATCAATGAAGATACCTCATTCTCTATGAACATGTATATATAATAGGATGTGATAGTCCATCAGACTAAAGGTCACTTTCTTGTGCTCTTCCTTATAGTTTCTGTCTACATAATTCAATGTTAGGAATGACTTCAAATTCACCTGTTCTTGGAGAGTATATTGCTTGCAGGAAAATGGTACAATTTCATCTACCATCAGTATTATAAATTCATGATTACCAATGAATCATTGTTCCTTAATATTGTACATTTTAATCAAATGTTCCCTTGGGCACATTTTCATTTTAGATCATTAGTGTGATACTTATTGCAGTACAGAAAGAAATGTAATGCAAAACATCCAGTAGTGATCTGAAAGGCAAAAATTTTTATAGAGGGTTCAAAGTCTATTAGAGTCTCATTTTGACATTTTTAATGAAATAATTTAGGCTAATTTGATATTCTGTCTGTGAAAAGAAGCTGTATTTTAGGTAGTCAGGGAAGATCTTCTAAGAGTACACGAGCCTTTCAAATTAAAGCAGTCCAGTGCTTCAAATGCATGTCCCCTGTAGAAGTGCCTAAATCCCCTTTGAGTCTGACCTATAGTTTTCTTCTTACTTGCTTTTGGTTGTAACACTTAGCAAAGGGAAATAAGGGTAAAAACTTTTCCTGCTGTGTTTCTTTTTGCAGAGTAGGTGTTACTGAACAAAACACAGCTGCAGGCAGTTTTGAATGTTGGACTGCATTCATAAGGAAGATGTTAGATTGGAAATGTCTCTGTCATCATTGTATATTCCAAGTAGCCAGCAATAAAGGAGGGGCGGGGTGGGGGGGTAGCCTTCCAGATATCTCAACAAATCTGTCCCTGGATTTGGGATCTGGAAAGATCTAGTAGCTACTGTATTACGCTACGTAGAATTTTCTTAGAACAGATCTTCTTACCTGTTTGGGGGTTTTAAGATTTAAAATACAGTAAAGAGAAATTGAATAAGATCAGAATCTCTAGCAGTGTGTTTCAGTGTCTTTCTATAGAAATGGAGGCAGAGAAAGACTAAGGATAAGTTTATCAGGAATAGCTTAAGAACAAAAGGACTAACTGTCCTAAGTTTCCAGCATATTGTTGCTGATGTCTTTTCATTCTTAAAGTCAAAAGGAAGATGAGATCTCATCATCAACCTACAACTTAATCCTGAAAGGCTATGCAGATGTACATTCTGCCCCCAAACCAGCAAAACCTATATGCTTCAAGGCTTTGCTGTCTTCATGCCCAGAATATTCACCACCCTGGTAAATTAAGAGCCCTTAAAGTCTGAATTTGCTTAGACTTTGTAATATGATTTTATGATTACAAACCATGCGTTTGTTATTCAGCATATTAGCTGTGAAAATGTCATTGTGCTTGCAATTAAACACATTGTAAACTTCTGACATTGCCATTCTTTCTACTCGTAATTGTAGCAGGGAGTTACGCTGGGTGCTATTTCTGCCTTGTATAAGATTGAATTTATAAAATTCAAGGATTTCTTTACTTATTGAAGGAGAAATTATGATCACATTCTCTGCATCCTTGACATCATTTTCCCTGTTTCTTGTGAAAGTTCTGGCTAATAATTCAACATAGCTTTTAACCTGTAAAGCCACATTTTCTTTGACTTTTTAAATATCATTAGATTGCTAGTTCCATTTAACCTGCAGAAATGTTCCTCACTTAAATAATTCTGTTGTACAAAACGATGAGCACCTTCAGAAGCCTTTAATTTAGAAATGATTTTTTTTTTAATTGAAGCCACTTCCACGAAGGCACAAGACTGCTGCTCTTTTACTTTCTGTCTTGCTTAGGCCCAGTTCTGTCCAAATCTGAACTTTTCAAACATATTTATCCTGAAGTGTCCTAGGACAATCCAGCTGTTTTGAGTAAAATCACCCCAACCTACATCAGAACATTGAGCAATGTTTGTGAAAAACGTGAATGTGCTCTGCAGGACCCTACAGCTAATGAGAAACTTCGGTTTCTTTTTTTTTTTTTTTTTTTTTTTTTTTTTTTTTTTTTTTTTTTTTTTTTTCAGATAGGAGATAATTGCTGAATTCTTTTATTCATTCTCCTGCTGCTGCTGCTGTTGGTTTTATGCTCCTGGAATTATTGCTTTTGTGTGAGATATTGTAGGAACAGGAGCTGTGTGTGCTACCTGCAGGCTTTGATTTACTCCTGCATAGTTCTTCAGTAAGGTCAGAGCATTGCTGAACCAGTCTTACAAACTTCACACTAACTGAGATTTCAACACATTCTAACAAAATTTCAGAAGATTATCTTAAGAAGCTTGGGCTTCTGCTGTAACAAGCCTCAAACGTGTCACCCAAGAGGTTTAATCCTGATCTCTAGGCTAAGCTTGGACAGAATTTTCTCTCACACATTATTGTTTTGAAAAAATAACTGACATTGCTTTGAATTACAATACAGTCAGTTGGAACCACCTCTTAAAGAAGTTTTAAGAATGGAGAGGAGCCCTTTTAAACACACATTGTTGAGTGAAGGCAATTTTAACTAAGTAGTTGTTAGAATGTCATTTATTCAGCTGTAATGAGCCCTGCAGTATATAAGGCACAAAGATAAAGTTTCTGCAAATCTGAAAAAGCTCACAGCGTAGATGGTATTAACTAGTAATTTGAGGGAAGAAAATAACATGCTTCTTCTCTTATTGTTACGAATTCACTTCCTGGTTATTATATGCTAAAGGCAGTTTAGGAGAGGTTTTGAGAAATGTAGTGCAACGTCTTGTTTAGTGGCATCGTTGTCTGAGAGGATGAGACAAAAATATGAAACGCCAAATGAGATGTGCTAGTCCCACATATTTCTGTAAGGAACATTTTAAAAGAGTACTAAATAAAGTTTGGACAAGTCTGTAATGATTAATTCTCTGGCTGAATGTACTTAATAATATTTTGAAGAATATCATAAAAGTCCCATGTAGAAAAATAACATTCCAACTTAGAAAAACCCCAGGAACAAAGATTTCAGTGGGAAATATGCCTTTTTTCTTTGCTACGTCTTTCGTGCAACCATGATTAAAAGATAAAATTATTTTGAACAGGGTGGTTTCAAACAATGCTAGACTCAGAACTGGAGAGGAACTAGAAATGGATTTTCTGTATATAAACATAAACACTTGTTTATTTTGGTGTGTGCATTTTCTATCTTCTATTTATATTAATTTTATCAGATGGTTATCCCACCTGACAAAAGAAACTGTAATAACCCTGACGTTAGTAGGGTCCTAAAGGCTTAATCACTTCCAGCTACAGTTTTGCCAGCAGCAGAGATTATTATCCAGTGCTTTCTCACAGCCATTTGTCACTCTGGGGAGATTATTGTCCTCCCAGATCTATCAGCACCGTCTCAAAAATAAAACACATTAGTGTAAACAGTTTTGCTAACATGTCTAAGGGTATATATGTGTTGAGTAATGAGATTTTATTTCTGAATTAACTGCCATAACATTTGTGTCACTGGTTACTCAAGGAAAGAAAGAAAAACGGTAAATGTTAATTTGGGGTATATTGCACCTTGAAAAATAACTGGGTTTCATTTTAAGAACCCATTAAGCTATACAGGAATAAAGTGCTGTAGTAAATTGGATATTGATTCTGAAACGCTGACTGATGGGTGATCAGGCTGCTTTCTTAATGCTCTTTATCCTGTTCCCTCCTTTTTTTTATTTTTAATTTAGCTAACAAGTGTGTGACGTTGTCCAATACTGATGCTATAGATGGCAAAAGCAGAACATTTTTTAGTTACAAGGATTAAAGAGAGTAAAGAGCTTCTAAAAATCAGTAATTATCAATAGAAATGACACTTTGAAAAAAACATGGTATGGTAAATCGTTCAAGTGAAAGTAATACTAAATACCTACAGATATTTTTTTAAAAAGCTTAATAAGCTAGCACTAATACAGCTGTCATTGATTACTTATTCCAGTTACCAAAAAGATTGTCTAAAGGTGTTTTATTAGTAATCTTTTTTTCTCAGTCAGTCCAAGCTCTTTTATTATAAGAAGGTACCTCAAAGGAAATTCTTACAGATGGTGTGCTTCCCGAACCTTAGTAATTTCCTGACGTTTCAGGACCCAGATTTCCTTTATGGGTAATTGCACACAGAATGATACAAACCTGAGTGTATCACTGTCTCGTGGAGCGCAGCCACTCAAATGGGTTTGCCTGTCCAGGGTACCAGTTCCCCCAGATGTGTTTTCTCTAACTCTTAAGTGATCTGGAAGAAAAATGAAAGAAAGAGAGCACTATTCTGCTTTTCTGAGCTGGCTAATAAGCCGCCTTGTGACACGGGTCAGCAAAACAGACATTTTCAGGGAGGTTTCTGTCCTACTCAGAGGATCAGGCTGGTGTAATGTCCTACGTTTCGAGCAGCTTCATCAATTTAACGATCACACACACATAAAACATTCTGCTTTTTTATTTGAAAATACTACTTTAACTATTTGTTTACTATGTGGTTTGTATTGCTCTTTTTATTGTTTTTTTTTTCTTGTTTTTGAGGACACCAGAAGCAATAGAAGATTTTTTTTCTTAATAAGGGGAGGTATATATAAGTAACAAAAAACATCGTTAGAAACACATACTAGAAATAATATCTGAAACAATTACTGCTTCTTTTTAAACAAATTTAGCTTCTGTCAGTGTCTCCAGTGTTCTAGTTCTATAGGTCAGCAGCATCACTTTGTTTACTATCTCCTAGTAGACCTTTGAAAACTGTTGAATTATGCATTCTTTATAAAATACCGGCTGGAGTTTTTATGCCTGTTTTAATATTTTATTTTTTTTTTTCATTTCAAAAGAAATACTTAGGAGAGTTCTTTTCTTTAAAAGTAAATAAAGCCAGACAGATAGAAGGGCTGTTCTGTTGCAGCCTGTTGCAAAAAGATGCGGAAACATTAGCAAAAGTGACAGTTGGGAAGTTACTGGAAGTAACTGGGAAGTGAATTGGGAGCACTCTTCCATATTAGTGACAAGAATTCTGATTAATTCTGGATTTCTCTTTTACATTTGTACTGTCTGTGAATAAAATTAGATTAATTGGATGCACATGGGCTTTTTAAAAGAAATTAAAATTGCACCCTCCCCTCAGTACTGCTTCTTTCATTCCATACTATGTCACCGACTTGCCATCATTACTTTTTAAATTCCTATTAGATTAAGTGAGAACTATTAGTCCCTCTGTAAGTATTGGTAGTGTCCTATGTTACAAATTCTGATATATATACTTTCATCAATAGATGTCCAAGGCTATAAATGAAAAATACTTTCTACGCAAATGATTTTCCAGTTTATGATCTTACAGCTTTAATTCTGCTTCCCAATCTTTAATAACTGACACTGGCTCTACTGTTTCTCTTCCAAAGCAGCCTCTGTACCTTTTTAGAAGCTGCTTACTCTATCCATAGCACTGTGCTCTGCTTTGCTAAACCATTGCTTTCGCTTTTAACTCATTTCTAAAAAAGACATCTTACCCATTTTACTTTGTTTACTTAGAGATTATCTGTCATTTTATCATTTTCTGTATTGGGTGATAAAGGGACATTCCTTCGGTTGCTCCTTTTAACACAAGCTGGTATGTGTTATTGCACAGGGCTACTTTGCTCTGGTTCAGCTGAACATTTTGAACACTAAATGAAAAAACACTTAGTAATAGAGAATGAACAAGACATAGGGGTTTTATATATAGCAAATTACTTACAAATTATTTATACCAGGATCTCTCAAGGTAAAAAGTCAGATATAGTTCTTCAGATTGACACAAAGTAAGCAGGAAAAAAATGTGATAGAGTATCCTTTTCAACAAATTATGACTTTTTTTGGAAACAACTGACTCAAAGCCAGAAGGGTTAGGATGGTGAGAGCTGTGGTCCCAGCCCATGTTCCTCCTTCACAGTTGGAGGCTCTGTCAGGCTCAATGTAAGAGTTTGCTCCAGGTCACCCATGACAGGGCACTGCAAAGGCTCTTTGGCTGAAGTTAAAATCAGTCACTTCCTCCTGTTCAGTAGCTGCCACTAGTCTTTCTTTTGTTCTTTTGTAGTAATTGTTTTGAGTTTTTTTAAAATATTTTGTTGTTGATAAACATTCTGTATGAGGTTATTACCTCGGGATCAGAGTCAGCTTTGATTTATTGCAGTAAGTATTGTGTGAACATAAATTAATATCCTTGTCCTCCCACACATAGTGGGGCTGAAGCGACCTGTAGATAGATGAGGAGCCACTGATTAAAGCAGAAATAAATGACAAATAATACACAAACTAATGCATGCTTTAAATGCCTTTGTTCATGCCATTCATAGGTCTCCACGTTTCTAAGTAAAAATTTAATCTAGTTGTATCTCAGTGCACGAATAGAGAATTTAAAGAGACGGCTATAGAAGAACATGGTCCCATTCTCATTTCCTTGTGCACGCAGTGATAAGAGTAAAAAGAGTGAAAGTCTTAGCTAAAAATTCAGACAACCAGGTGATGAAAAGCTGGTATCACCAAGGGAACAAAGGAAGACATCAACCTTATATTGAGGTAGATAGTTTAATGAATTATATATAGTTAAACTGTGAAGAGTTTCCACAAGGCAAGAAGGGAATATTGCTGCTGGAGGACAGACATGGGGAGGGAAGTTTAAGAGAGATGTTCATCTAGGCTACAGAGCAGCAAGCCATGAGTTTATGTCAGGGCAATACATTTGTGTCAAGGCAAGAAAATTATCTTAGTAGCAGATTTTGAAAAGACTGCAGGAAATACTCACTAAAACTAGGAAAGTAATAAATGCACAACAAGCGAGAACTGTAACGTGAAGGTTCTAAGGAGAAGTAGAAGCTGCAGGCAAAAGAGGAGAAATTGAGCACTAGCACCTGAAAAGCCCTGCGACCACAGAAAACTGCAGGCTTTAATAGTTACAAAAACAGGACCATGTAATCAAACATCCCCACCCATTGCAGCAGTTCATTTCTTTTATCTTGCAGCCTGAATTGCCACAGGGAAGACTTGTCATCTGTGCTCAGTGTTTGTGTGTGTGCCTGTGTGTGCAAGCGTTGGTTCGCAGAGAAAAACATCCTTTAAAAGCCATCCAAAAAACTAAAGGTTTAAACTCTTACTTAGTAAGTGACCTTTGTGTTATTTTTCAGTGTTATCCCTTCCTTAGGTCCTGTGCAACAGTCAGCACACCACCAGGATGAAAAGCCAGTGATTGCTTGAAACTTTTTTCCTAATGTTTTTGTGCAAAGGTTTCCGAGTTCCTTTAAAAGCCAGATTTCACATCTCCTTGTTCAAGCAACTAATTTTATTAGGATTTTTGGCCAGTTGAAACAAAAGGACTTTGCTCCATTTGTCCTGATGATGCTCTGTGAATTAACCAGCCTTTTAAATGTTAAATCATAGAAATGTTAATGCATAGTAAAACTAACAAAAATAGGGTTTAGGATTTTTTTTTGCATTTCTGTCGCATGTGTTAGATGAATCTCAGTGTTATGACAGTGTATAACCATCCAACATTTTTCAGGCTATTGTTAATTAATAATTTTATAGATTTGCTACACATGATAACCTTCAGCTGAGATAGAATAGATGCCATTCAAAACAGCTACGAACAAAGCTGACAATAAATGCAATTTCTAATCTCAGAAAGTAGCTTGTAATACCTCAGCTGCTTTCTTTTGCAAGGATTAGGAGGAAAACATTTTTTATCTTCCTTCAATACTGAGTGACACTCTACACCGTCCCCCCAGCTCTGTGATGTAGGAAATGAGATCATGGTTCAGCGTTATGTGAACTTTGGCAGGAACGTAGGCCCAAGAAGCTCCCACTTTCCCAGGTTAACCATCTGTTCTCATCCCACTCGAATACATCACTGTCCCAGGCATACAGGAAACATTATTTGCAGGGGTGTCCTGTCAACTGCAGCAGGAACCAGGTTTACAAAGGAAGGGGCTGTTTTTAAGCAGCGTGATGCTGTGGTGGGAATCAGCGTCAGGGAAGACAGGACTAGTCAGGGACCCTCAGCTCAGGAAATCTGGGTCTGCCATTCAATCACAGACAGTTTTAAGAAGAGGAAGAAATTTTGCATTTTTTGTACACTGTACTTAGTAAATTATTTAAGCACTATTTCAAAATGGTGCAAATGCATCCGAGTATTTTAGGCATTTGTAGATCTGCGACTCCTGAATTTTAATAAGCCTTTAAACTGTACATGAAATTTTTATCAGTTCCTATACTCACCACTGCTAAGGAGAATTTGTCGCTTCAGATTGCTTCTTTAATTATGACTTTTAGAACACTGGTCAGAAATTGACAGTGTTGGAACAGTGCTATCCAGATCATTAATTCTTAAATCTGGGATTAATTATAGTCTCAGAATGCAACTGCAGTCTGTAGACTAGAAGACTGAGTAGAAGTTCTGCATTTTGGCACAGGTCATGTCTGTTTAACAAATTACACACTGGTCCTTATGGAGGATGGGATTTACAAGAATGTATTTGTTACTTCTAGCCAGCCTAATTGCAAATCTGTCACACCTACCCAGCCTCTAAAATTCATCATACGCACATACTAGGTATTTTTAACTAATTTAGGGCTTGTTAATGTCATCTGGCGTGTGATTAGAAGTGCTTTTCGAGCTGGAACTCTACAGACAGTTGTAAAAGTTACAGGTTGATGCATCATTCTAGAGGGAACCAGAAGGCTTTTGAAATAAAACACTGCTCTTACTGCTTTTTTTAGTAGGAATACTTTACTGCATATAACTATATTAAATAATTTGTAATAGGTCAACTCAGAACCAAGGAAATTTAAATGTACACATTATATGTTATACTTGTTTTTAAGGCTAGCTGATCAACAGGAAGGACTCATGCTATAACTTCTGTTTCTTCTTTATAATATTTTTTTAGTGAAGCTTTTTAAAGAATGGTACTATTTTTTGGTTTCTTTGAATTTATTTGCAAAAGAGATGAGTGTATCCTTCATTATTTTATTGTGCCCCTTTCTGTATTGTTCAAAAACGTTGTTTTAAGGGAAGCAGGATACAGATCATCAATGGGAAATAAAGCAGTTTACTTCAAGAACAGCAGCTTAGACAGGAACTGAAAGCTATCAGTGTTTAAGAAAGGCTTGTAGCATCTGTACTAAGGGGATGTAATGTCACTATCACCCCGAATCAAAATGAGCTTTATACAAACCACTAAAATTTGAAGAAAAACCTTAGCAATCCAAGCAGGGAATATAAAACTTTAGCTCCAGACAAGTCCTATTGAACTCTGTGGAAACTTTCCTGTTGACTTTGACAGTGGGTTTGGAAGTGACCTACTCCCTGAGTGATCTAGGTCAGAGCTGACTCGCATGGGGCTGGTTCAGCAGAATCGAGACGTGTGCGCTGGTTTCATTTCACTGTTTTGTGAAAGTTCTCTGAGCTGGCAATGAGACACGTCTCCTAAGAACTGAATTCATACAAAGCATTTAAAAAGTGCATTGCAGTGACAGCCTAGAGCGCTGGAGGTTAATTATTTCCACTCAGAATAATTGGATAAAAGTGTGAACACTATGAAGGTATACTCCACAAATTATTCATTAAAAGTGTCTCTTTCTGGTGATCTCTAACTTTCCTAATGAGTACAAAAAGACTTTCCACTACGAAGTACAGAGCTGCTTGTTAAGGCACGTTATAAGTAGTCACCATCTCCAGCAGCTCTGTAGCTGCTTATCAGGGGACACACTGCTCCCATCTCAGTGGCTGGGGTTGAGATGTCCACACACTCCAGTGGGTGTCTCAGAGACCCCACTGAGCCCAGTAGCTGACACTACAGACCAGGGACACCTACACCCCCAGTCTGGCTCCAGCTGCTGGCCCGTTGGCAAATATGAACATATCTGAGTCCAGCATTGAGCATGTTCACATACACCACGAACACCATTTAGATAAGAAGCTAAATTCAGAGTTAATAAATATTTGAAAGGTCTCTCACCCATTTTAATATCTCCCTATTTACTTTTCCATTCTAATTCTTAACTCGTTTTCAATGTTTTTACTTTTTCTCCCTCTTTCCTTTCCCTGCTGAACCCCTCCTTTTTCATTCTGGCTCACCTCGTATCACCCATTTGATGTCTTTCTGTCACCTGTCACTCATTTTTGATAGACTCATCTTTTTTTGTCTTCAGTTGCTCTCTCTAGTCTTTTTACAACAGTATTTTTCTGTCTCTGCTTTCATCTTCCATATCCATAGATGTGATAATTTGTGTATATCACTTTTTTACTCTTCTCATAAACAACAGAAGGGGAAAAATGAAGGAAAACGGCAATCAGACACATCTGGTTCATTGTACATTCTCTCATAGACTGACATGGTTCACTTCAAGTGAGATTTTTCTAAAGAGAGCAAGTAATCTGGTATAAATACGTTTCCTGTCACAGGGGACCATCTTAGTTTTACACATGCTCTGGCAGGACATGTGCGAGTGTATTAAATGGTATTGAATGAACAAAGTGATATTGAAAAACTAGCGCATTTTCAAGCTTTGCACTGAAGAAAATCTCTACAATTTTCTGTGTTTAGGCTCCTGGAGGTGTTTATAATAGTTTTAGATAATGTTTGCGTGAAACATTTGCATAGAAACTGTTCATAACATAAGCATTTTTTCAGGTTGAAAGGCTGCATATATGTCATGGGAAGGCGTGGGCTGAATTATAAAGCTGTATTTGGGAAATTTAATGAAGACTCTAAGGACAAAAATGTGGCTGTTTCTGTTTTATAATTTTTATATTTTGACATTTCTCTATTTCTTCTCTCCTGCAATATTAGCTTTTTTATCCTCTCTTCTTTCGTCCTTTTCCATTCGCCAATCCCATAAATGCCCAACCGTAGTTAGCGTTTTTCACAAGATCACTTGTTCTCTATCTTTCATTTTCAATCCATGTTCAAGTAGTTTTGGCCTCCAGACTTCCCAATTGACCCTGACCTCTAGTTTGTTGGTAGAGAAGTGTAGCTACAAGCTACACTGGGAACTGGCTCTGCCATTGGGAGGCTGATTTACAACAGTATGTACAAGGGAATTTAAAGGGAAGGAGAGAAATCCCAATTTGAATGCATGTTTCAAAGCAGACCCTAAAATGCTGCCATCCATTTTTGTCAGCTCAATACCTTGACGGCCTCTCCTTATAGCAGTTCTGATGTGGTTTATCAGGCTTTAGAAGTCTTGTGAAGCTGACGGGTATATTTTGTGATGGAAACAGAAAGTTAGAGGCTGCAGAGGAAGAATCACTAAAAACAAATTTGTACAGACAAACGAGATTGGCATGAATGTTTTCCTGGCTTGGCAAAAAACACTGATGATCTGCACAGTAGCCTACTGACAGCTCACACAGTTCCTCAGCAGGTTTTTCCAAAGAGCTGAGGCTGAGACTTATAAATATTTATGTTGTACATAATTTTGTTTCATTCCCAGACTCACTGTGCAGAAGGAACACGTACTCTCATTTGGCTCTCTTCCACAAGTCCTGAACTGTGGATATGAAATCCTCACTTCATTTTGTCTCGCTTGCCTCTCCATCTGTGTTGAACCATTAACAGTTTAGTGGGGCTGCCAGCCCTTAAGGCCCTGGGAGAAATTCCATCATACAGCTGAAATTGAGCATAAACCATAATGCCAAGGAAACACTTCATGCATTTCTGGTTTTGGTTTTTGGAATCTTTGTCACTTCCTACTAAAATTTAAGATTTAGGAAAATGACCAATGCAGTTTGGCTTTGGGGTCTTATACTAATTCTCTTCACAAAAAAGTTACATTCACAACTAATACAACTCAGGCATTTTTCCCATTTTCTTAAAATGACTTAAAATCCTGTACGTGAACAAAATCCAGATTGCAGCACTTCTGGGAGCTTAGCTGTTATGCCAAGGCATTGGATGTGGCCAGGGGATTGTAATTTAGTGCTGAGTAAAAAGTAGAGCAAGACTTAAAACAGTGGAAGCTCATCTGCTGTCTTTGCCAAATAAAGGAGTGAGGTTTTGAGGAAGAAAACAGTCAACAGAAGTTAAAAAGAGGGAGAAAGAGGGGATTCAAAAGGTGGGATTACAGGTGAATTTTCTCTTTCACTGACAGTGAGGGAAGAATTTGGTGGGAGAATTGTTTCTGGTTTTTGAACTCCCTACTAAATAGGATGATTACCTGCCACAAAAGCTATTTTAAGTACTCAAATGAGTAGCTTTCTAGGTTGACATTTTCTAGGTTGACATTTATCACCCAAATCCCATTATAAAAAGTCTGCAATGAGGCAGGAGGCAAGGAAAGAAAGGGCTGCTTCTAGCAGAGAACATCCACTGCAGGCAGGAAAGGTGGCAAGACTCTGGGGGCAAAGGCAACCACAGCTGAGTCCGTCCTGTGCAGTCAGTGGAAATGCGAGACAGACCATCTGATGTGTCTGCTACACCAGAAAACAAGTGGCCTATCTGTCCTGGTTTTTATGCTGGCTACAAAGAATTCGCACAGAAAGCGCTGATGTGTCTGCTACACCAGAAAACAAGTGCTCTATCTGCCTGGCTTTTATGCTGACTACAAAGAATTCACACAGAAAGCAATCACATTTTGAAAGAGAGATATTTTGTCTCTGAAACCGGCAAAAATCCCTTGGCTTGATAGGCTTTCCTGAGGTAGCCTCACCTGTCTCTCTTACAACAGGGCAATGTGTAATATGAACTCTTTCTAAAGCAGGGATCATGCGTCTGAAAAAAGTAGATATGTAAAGAGTTAATACAGTTTAGGTATAGATGTATATGATTAGGAATATATGGTTATTTATAAACCACTTATGATTCAAAAATGATAATTTTTATATTCTAAAAGATCATTTTTTTTTATCTTTTAAAGTCTTTTATGACTATATTATTTATTATTTTTATTTAATGAGGAAAGACTTTTGTGCTTCTTTGTGTATTTTTTTAACCAGCAGTGTCAGATCTACATCAGCCTGTCAACATTGTGAAACTGGAGTGATGAGGTCACGCACATGACAATGAGCTGGATGCTTTTGGCCAAATATGATTTTTAAAAGTAACAATTCAGAAAAATAATTGTACTGACGATGTGTGTGCTTTTGGCCAAATATGATTTTTAAAAGTAGCAATTCAGAAAAATTGTATGTGTGGTACTCTCCTTATGAAACTTTTATTAATAAAGTTGCAGCATTACAGTTTTCTAGTTTATATATCTGTAAATCAGAGAGGCTTAAGCCATTGGTGTGTTTATCAGTTGCAAAGACTGATACAAATCATGCTAAATGGCAGTCACTCCTAAAGGGTGCTGAGTATGCCCAATATCTATATGCAGCCCATACATCATTACAGCAGTACCTAGATCAGAGAATACGTAAGCCATGCTCCAGTTACAGAGAGTTTTGTGAAGCATGAGCCCCTCTTGGGACAATCATCCACAATTCCAGGTGATGTTGTACGGAGATGAGTTCTAGGACGCTCCCACAGTGAATTCTGGGGAAAAGTGTGTCTCACGGTTTAATTTTCATTGCTGAGGAACAAGTTATCAAACTCAAAACCCAGCAGCACCAGCTAACTAACCTGAATTTGAAGAACCTTCACACTTAGCCCAGAGGAGTTTGTGGCTGATTGGGTTAGGGATAACAGCTACGAAATTGTTAGTCATCCAATTACCAAAAAAAAAAAAAAAAAATCAAGATGAGTTTGGAAAATTCAGCTTCTACTGAATGTTTGCAGGATAAGAATTACTATTCTTTTCTCCTGTAATTTTCAAGGAAGCAGCATCAGTCCATAATTATCAGTGTGTTGGTGCTTCATGGCTCTTCATCTTTTCATAAACAGCCATTTTGAAGACTTGTAATAAGAATCCCTTACGATAGAATAAATAGATTTTAATCTAATTTATATTACTTAGCTTCTTAGTGCCCGTAGCTTCTTCCTCAATCTGCTTCAAACTCGGCAACTACTTACTGAATTCACAGAAATCATTACAATATTTCATCTTAATTAAAACTTTTCGTGTTTCAACACGTATTAAACACTGACTTAGAATAGGCTCAATGTGCAACATGTTTTCTGTGTAGTAAGTAGTCCTTTACTCATGAAAAATCACATTGAAAGATATGGTACTGATCAGAAGGTGATGACAGTGGACTGCAATAGCTGCAGAATAAACTGACTGCAGCCACTAGGAACGAAAATCTTCCCTGCTTATTCTTCATACAGTGAGAAGATAAACCAGTGCCTTCACCTCTGTCCTGATCTTAGTGTCAACATTTTAAATTAGTTACCAGAACTGAGTGCAAAAATTATATTGTTTTCCTAAGTTACTCCTCTGATATTATTTTGTCCCATATATTTCTTTTTATTTTTGACTGTGATCATACAACTGCAAAGCCCCTATATTACATTGAATTCCATGAGATTTTGTGTGAGCACAAGAAGCAGCAAAATTGTTTGCTTACTAAGGCTTTTGGCTTCAAACCCTTTGGAAATAGTATATTCCTACAGGTTTTGCAGAGCACTGTATACATATTCCGTAATTACATAGGTTGTGGACCTATGTAATTATGTAAGTAATATATGAACAGTAAACCTTTGCAAACCTTAACTCAAATTAACAAGCTAGAAGTAGACATTTCTAGATCATGTCTGTGCTAGAAGAATTCCTAATAAAGAAAAAAAATCTTTAAGATAAACAAATTTCCTTTGTGTTCAGATATCTACAGTACAGGCACATGGTGCTACTACAGACCCTGCCAGCTGAGACCACAAGGTGTCCATTTATAGCCTGGTTTTGTACTCAAAGTGTGGAGTTTGAGATACTGATCAGATCACAGATTGTCTTTTATTTTATGCATTTATCCGTACGGTGTTTCTGAGTTGAGTTGATGGTTAAGTGCTACAGATAAGAAGTGTCTTCATTCTTATTATTTGTATTAAAAGGTTTTGACATTTCCAGAGAGGGTAATTTAGGTCCATCTGACCTTGTGCTGAAACTGGATTGTTTTGTTCATTCGCTAGAGCGGCTGTTCTCACAGAGGCAGAATTTGCCTGATGATAGTTGGTTGATTTTTTAAGGCTGTTGTTGAGTCTTGTTTTTCTCCATTTCTGTAATTTCATTTCCTTCAACGGTTTGGTTGTATACAAACTGAGAAATATTTTTTTCTTTCATTTAGGAAGTTTAATATCCTTAAAGCCTCCTCACTTTCTCCTTCTGCTCCCAAACACAAGTACGTTCTTTCTTGAGGTTGCCTGCAAGCTCTGCTTAGTGCTACAGGCAGGAGGTTCCCGCTCCGTCTGCTTTGATGGCAGCGAGGAGACTATTCTACCTCGTGTCACTAACACAGTCCCAGGGGTGACCCAGGATTGTTCTGGTGACTGTGCTGCAGGCACAGGAACTCTCAGTCGTGTCTTTCATCTCTTGCCCTCTCTGTTCTTCATTCTTGCTGTTGAAGAGCCGTCGCAGAGCAGCGTCTGCGTTGCAGTGCGTGAAGTCGAGACGAAAAGTGCAGGAGTTGCATGATGTCCAAACCAAGCTCTGTCTTTCTCAGGAACATAAATCATTGACTCAACCATTTTACAGATGTTAAGGCTGTCATTTGCCGCAAATATCCATCCAGGAACTGCTTGCTCACATCACCCATTTTGTATAAAATGGTTAGTTAGACCTCACAGGCAGTTACTCTGAATCTTTCCTTCACAGTAAATAAGGGTAATGCTGCTCACCTGCTTTATGGCACCAGATCATTAACTATTCAGCCATGTCAGTACTTAAAGATGAAAATATAAACAATACCTGTTTTTATACACATGTAGAATGTCAAATATTAAAGAAAAGGGAGACTGGCTAGACATCATCGTTGATATTTTAATATTCAGAGAAGGCAAAAGTACCAGGTTGGTTATTGCTGAATGAATTACATGGGAAAACTCAGCCGTGGAACTAGAAGACTGCCAGAAAGGACAACAAAAGATATCTTTGAGATTTTATTTGGTTCTGGTTCTGTTTTCCATATTACAATTCAAAATCAAAGAGACTTTAAAGTCTTTAAAATATTTTAACATTAAAATTTTTGCAAACACTCTTACCTTGTGTTATTTCAAATACTTAATCTGATACCTCTCTGTTAGGTGTTTTAAAGTGGGTTATTAGAACTTTTTAAAAGATGCACATGTACAAAAAGAAATCCCCTTAATTGGAAAGATATGAAGGCAAAACAATTTTGTTGTCCTCTTCAAAAATTCTGGTTGCCCTTTGCAATTCAGGATGGCTGCCATCTGTTTGGCCTTTTCCCATCAGGATTCTGCTATAATGATGAACTCTGCAGCATGTACAGGAATTGTTCTCAAGCCTATGTTAACAGTCCTGATAATATATTTTTTAGGTTTCCTCTACGCTCAGAACAGTACCAAACGCAGCATTAAAGAGCGACTTATGAAGCTCTTGCCCTGCTCGGCTGCCAAAACGACATCTCCTGTTACTCAAAGCAAGTTTTATTTTTCATTTGATTTTTTTTTTTTTAGGTTTGCATGCTTCAAAAGTTATACTTTCATTAAATGCTCGTTTGAGGCACAAAATATCTACTAAAGTGATCATATGCTCTTCTGAGGTTTAAAATCAAGTGATGAACAGATTTGCCTGTGCAGAGCAGGATGGCAAGGTACCAGTGCCAGGGTCTGCCACGCAGGAGTTGCTGGGTTGGCACTTATGCTCTGCAAGCCACCTGAGAAGTGGTTCACTGGTTCAATTAAGTACCTGCTCTCAATGTATTTGAAAAGTGGTATATTTTTGTGTACGTGTATGCACGTGTCTGTGTGTGCTTGCCATCCAGTACACGGGATAAGATCAGCAGTGCTGGTCTGGGAGGAAAGGCTTGGCTCTGCAGGCTTTGACTACGTAACATCAAACTATTTAGGGAACAAGACCTAAAAGTATAGAATTGTAGAACAGTTTATTGGAAGGGATCTCTAAAAGTCATCTAGTCCAACCCTTCCTGCAATGAGCAGGGACGTCTTCAACCAGATCAGGTTGCTCAGAGCCCCGTTCAACCTCACCCTGAATGTTTCCAGGAATGGTGCGTCTCCCACCTCTCTGGGCAATCTGTTCCACTGTTTCACCACCCTCGTTGTAAAACATTTCTTCCTTTGATCTAGTCTAAATCTACCCTCTTTTATTTTAAAGCCATTACCCCTTGTCCCATGCCAACAACCACTGCTAAAAAGTTTGTCCCCATTTCCTGTGGGTCCCCTTTAAGCACTGAAATGCCACAATAAGGTGTGGCTGAAAAAAAAATAAAAATGAGATTGAATACACTGAAATGCCACAATAAGGTCTCCCAGGAGATGTGGCTGAAAAAAAGATAAAAATGAGATTGAATACAAAAGTATGTGAATGTAAAGATAAAGGAAAAGCACACTGACAGTACCTTTAATGTCTTGATATGCTGTGAGGAAATAAAATCTGTCAAAGATAGCTAACAGATAAATATAGGGGGAGGGAGAGAAAAATCCCTACATGGAGACCTACGTAAATATATATAGATACACGTAGATAAATTATAGTATCAGCACTAACATCTGCCTATAGAAATTGGCTACTATAACTAATTTTAAAATGTCCCTGTGGACCCAATTTAGTCTAGATTAATTTGGCTTAATTCTAGGCACTACTCTGAACACCTAAAATTACAAGATGAGTCCCCATGCTTCCTATATACTCTTCTGGTAAAGTGTATCTGTCAAAGGTAAAAAAAAATGCCTCTACAAACCCGCCCTTGTGTCCAGTGATTATGGAACAATTCGAGGCCCCACAAGTTAAAACAACTCGAGTTAAGTGTCTGGACTTCAGTGGTATGAATCTAGGCTTCCTTTTTGCTGCCCCACTTCACTGTTTTTCGTATGCTCCTCTATAGAGAGAACTGTGGTGGTTGCTTTCCTTTCTAATTATTTGAGATCTCAAAGATGAAAAGCACTAAAGATGTGGATGTACAGTGATTTTTTTTGTGGTGGCTTCAGCTGATGTGCTTTATTTGAAAATAGGGTAACATTAAAAGGTCAGTTATTGTCATGACACCTACTAGTGATTAATTACGTAGAATTTGCATTCAGCTACAGGGCATGTAGCCTAAGACTATAAAGGGAATCATAGAATCGTGGAGTCACAGAATAGTTTGGGTTGAGAGGGGCCTTTATAAATCATCTAGTGCAACTCTCCTGCCATGGGCAGGGACATCTTTCACTAGACCAGTTTGCTCAAAACCCCATCCAGCCTGGCCTTGAACACCTCCAGAGATGGGACATAGAACAGAAAAAGGAAACAGAATAAAAGGAATAGAAGGTTTGATCTGTTTGTTTGAAGTTGGTTAGAGAGTAACACATCCTTATTCCTTGCACACTTCTATGTGAGATTTTTATCCGCACAGGTAATATAATTTAGAGTTGGTCTTAATAAGCTTGAACGTGCAAAATTTGCATTTTGTTGATGAAAGTGTTTTATAAACTGAAAGAGAAGTCAAAATAAAATTTGCATTAAATATTTCATATTTGAGAATCAAGTAATGAAAAAATCTTCATTCAGCATTTTTCTCTGTACTCTCATCAGTAGTGAAATGCTGCATTAAGTTATAATGTTATATTAAATGAAAACATTATATTAAGTAAGAGTATCATTGTAGACACCCATTGTTATTATCCCATTTTGACATAATGTCCTATTTGATTTCTGCTGCCATGAAAGAAGCAACATCATAATGCACTAGGAACGAAGCCAGCACTACTTACAATATCAACCACATAATGTGAATTCCACAGAAATTTTAAGGAGAATATTTTTAAAACAAGTAACATGTTGAAATATACATAGCCTGAATTTACTTTAACATCTATTAACGTGTGCAGAAAAAAGTTTCTTGAATAAATAAAATCTTATTTCAGCATTCCCATTCAATAAAGCATGTCAAAGAATGCTTTTTGTTATTTGTGTGCTCTAGCCTAGTAAACCTAAACTTAATTCCATTCTTCCTTAGCTAAATTTTTAAATGTGTGCTAGAGATAGAAGTAGACTCAGGAATGGTTTTGGAAAATAAAAGCATTTGTGTATGCAGTTATTAAATAGATATGGGAGATATAATTTGAGGGTTTTGAAGGCAAATGCATGTCTACAACTTTTACAGATATTAACTTAGCCATAACTTTGGACACGCTTCTCCAGCTGCCATTATTTGAAGAGTATGTCTGTTTTTTGCATTGCTTTTCCCATTTTGTTCTTTAATGAACAATGAAAGGTTCAAAGCATAGCTCCTGTGGCAAATACATTAAAAACTGTCTTTATGATTTAGCTGGAATGAAATTCGTAGGAATATTCTGCTTAATATGAGTGAATAATGAGTGAATATGAACTTGTTTCTGGTTTTCAGTTGACATATGTTAGCCTTTTATGGGAAAAAAAAAAAACAACTCAACTTTCTCAGGCTGAAAATAACTAATTTTTCATTAATCTAATAATTAATCTTTAGAAATAGACATATTTTCACACATTTTCAAAAGTGTAGATTTCTTTTCCAGCCTGGATAACGCTAATCATAAGTGTGAAGAAAAAAATTAAAAACCTGTGACTCATGAATGTTACAATATTTTAATCAGCATAGTTGGCACATTGTGAAGAAGTTTATGACAAACTTATTTTTGGATTATTTATATCCACAGAATCTACAGAAATAGAGTGTGAGAAGACTGTTGTACTGAAACTTTTCATTAATGGAAAGACACCATCACCACACTGAAGTCTCACTGAATCATTAAAACACAATAAAATTGTTTATTGCTAAGGATATACCAAACATCATGCTCAGGATTACATTGTCTGGCCTTTATCTATCCTCACATTTATTATGTGTATTCTTTTAGCTTCTAGAACAGCTTGTAGATTTCTCTCTAGGTAGCCAGATGGTTCACAAATGGATGCTCAGAGAGCTCATTTCCAGTTAAGTCCCCTTCTGTCTAAACAATAACCCATTTAGATCCCATATAACTTCTGGCATATAAAACACAAGTGACTTTTCAACAATATCTGTTCTCAGGTTGTCTGTCTTTTCAATTTAGTTTAAGCACCAGTGTTGACTTGCGGTTGACAAAAACAGCTGCATATCTACAGCATGACATTGTTATAGGGACTTCAGTGATTGTCTAAAGAATATAAAAGATAAATATCTTAAAACATGATTGAAAGGCTTTAAAAACCTTACAAATTAAACCCTGCATTTTCTTATGCAGAATTAAAATGGGACTCAAGAACATTGCCACACTTTCCCTAAATTAAGAAGACAGCTTCTAAAATTTATTCCAATTTCAAGACTCCCTCTTTGCACCTCAGCATCTTTTTTTCAGAGAACTGAAATTTTCTTATAATCTTGTGAGTTCAGATACTGGCCCTTTCAACCTATTATCAAACAGCAACATCATAATATCAATGTAAAGTTGCGTCAGTTGGGTTTTTTGACAATAGCTTTTAGATTGGAAGCTTTCACAAAGATGGTGGTGGTCTATGAGTCATCATGAGATAACTCATAAAGAAACATGAAAGGGAAACACATTATAGTTTGTCCACACAATGGACATTCTGAGATAAGACGATGAGTGAGATTGAAATCAGATTCCTGTGGTGGGTGTCAACCACAAGGTCTCTTTGACAGGTGAAAAAAAGGCCCTAAGATTTTGTGAAGATTTATTCAAATAGTTTATGTATTTTGATTATATCTATTTAAAGTTTGTTCATTTCTTCTTTGGCTGGACTATATCTCCTGTTGCCAGATTTCTCCCAAGCAGCTGAAAGCTATTATTACTGCATTGTAGCAGAAACAAAAATATGTGAAGATATAAGCATAATACGGTTTTAATGGAGTGTTCTAATATTGTGCTCTTATGAAAATCGAACTGAATAAAACTTTATTTTAAGAATGCAGATCCCACTTCTTCAGAATTCTAGAAGAGACAATTATGCGTGTTTGTTTTCTCTCAAGTTATGTTTCTATAGCTGGTATTAATCTTAAGCCAGGATAAGGCAGTGATTTGATTAAATTAGTCTGGAGTAGTACATAAGCTATGTTTAATACCGGTGGTACTAAGAATAGATGCACACATTCATATTTTCGATCCAGATATACATACTGTAAATTTTTCTAGCTATTTTATTTGAACTTTCACATTTAAAACTCTACCTGGAAAAAAATGCATTGCTATATCACATAGTTTTAGGGCTGAACTCAGCTGTAAGTCTCGAGTGTGTATATCCACATTCATATTCACCTAATTATGAGCTCACTAAAATACTTGTGTTCCCCACTTAGGCTGCTCACCGTGAATAATCATGTTGCCCTGAGGCATTTGTTATATGGTACTCAAAGTAAGGTGTACTGTTGAATATGCAGCATGGATCTCACACTTTCTGAAGCACAACTTCGCAGTGAAAGGAGAACACTGAGAATCTCAGACGGATGCAGTGAATTCTATCCAAGGGAAAATTTCCAGTATTCTGGAGTCACTGAAGTTTTATAAAAATGTTTTCTTAGCTCAGAGAGTTGTAGAAACGGAAAAGTCATTCTGAATGTGTCGTGCATGCCCTTGCAGAATGTTGACTTTCCAGTTTTTTGCTATTTGTACTGGTGTGATAATATCCAGGCTGCTGGATCATCACTGCTGTTCCATGTTCTGTGCAGCCACTGACAGATACTCTTTCCCTTTGAATTCAAAATGAACATGCCATTTGTCTGTAAAGCTGCAAAAGCTGTTATTTAAAAGAATGTCGTTTAACTTTCTTCTTTTTTTTTCTGCAAGGGTTAGATATTTCTACATCCTATATTTCTTGTTGAGCTTTACTTCTCTGTCTCTTGTATTCTGCAGACACTGTAGAAGATGAAATGGAAATGGCCACAGTACGACATAGACCTGAAGCTCTCGAACTGCTGGAAGCACAGAGTAAATTCACAAAGAAGGAACTTCAGATCTTATATAGAGGTTTCAAGAACGTAAGCACTTCTTTCTTCCATTTGCAGGATAGGCCACTGCAGTCTCAGCAGTGTAAGAATGACTGGCAATGAATCCCAATCATGGGATTCAGTAGCTAAATACTGCATGTTGGTCAAGTGAGGAAACTGTAACTATCGGGCTGTTTACTGACCAAAAGATGCAGAAATATTAAAAAACATCCATAAGGGAATAATTATAACTTAGTACAGTAGGACTTTGTTCAAGGACAGATTGAAAATTGTGTTGGAGTTGTTTGTCAAAAGATGAAATAAGGGGACAGAACATTTGGTCAGTGAGAAGAAAGATTTTGATTTTTGTGTTCACAATAGCCAATAGCAAAAAGTAATTTGCACAGATTGCATTAGATGAATTTTTCACTGGGTGGACAGCAGTAGATGGCTTCTTCAGTCCTTCCTAGCTACCCAAGTAAATAAACTTGTCAGAGCCCTTTACTGGGAATCATTATCTGGGATATTTTAATTTCTTTTGCTGATATATGTGCTCTGTTGGCAGGTCCAATGTTTTCAGTTGGTGGAGATCCCCACTGAGGATCTCAGTGCGGGAGTGCAGTCTGCCTCCTTTTCTGGGATGTCATTGACATTATATGCCATTAACATTGGATAGAAAGTATTTGATATTAAAAAAACATGAATAATAGAAATTGCTTGCAAATAGTGTGCGTCTAATGTTAATCTATGCACTCAGTTCTGAGTAGTGCAACTATGCAGGTGCTAAGTCTCCTGCTGAGCTGAAGGTGAAGATAAATTTAATTACATTTATCACTTTTCATTTATTTCTTCTTTCACCCTTAAAAAGGACCGCCTTCTTGCCCTTTTTATTTACCACTCAGGTGAAATTGTATAACTAAGTATAATAATGCTGAAAGCACAATCAATCTCAACTATGGAATCAGAGAGTATATGTTCAGTAGCTTGTACAAAAAGACATTTTACGGAATTCTTAGCTATTGTATATATTTGCAAGCCATGCAAACGGCTGTGCTAGAACTACATTATTATTGAAAGCCTACAATGCAAGTAAAATAGAGTTACTTAATGTGTCCTGTCTATATATCATCCTCAGTTCCAGAAGGTATATAATGTTGGCATGTTAGTGATTAATGGTGATTGCTCTTAAAAGCTTTTCATTTCCTCAGGGTACCAGAGAACAATCCCCTGCTAATGACAGTATTCCCTAAGTATTGCAAATAATGAACTAATGTCCCTAATTATCTAAGGCAAAAAGGTACAAAGTATAGTGAGTAAAATAAGCCTTCTGTCTGTTTCTCTAAGAGTAATTATTTTCAGAGTCTCAGAGATTAAGGGTCTTGATGATTCTCTGCAAAAAAAATGAGGTATGGAAAAAGAGAATAGGTTATAAGAAAGTCTTTTAATTGATTATTGTTTTACCATTTTTTGAAAAGAGGAATTCCAGCTCTTCATTTGCTTTTCTGTCCTAAGATGTAAGTTTTACTTACATCAAAGGAGTGTCAGTGATAATAAATTTTATTCAGGTGTTTCATTTCCTTATCAGGACATGATAATTCAAGCCATGTGTGTATAAATGTCTTTGACTATTTAGAGCTAATGAGCATGAACTTCAGGTTTCTTGCATTTAGTATAATTGCAAAAGTATCAAGTACTTTAAAAAATTCTGTAAAACATGCCTATGGCTGGTAACTGTTATAAAATTAAATCAATTTAAAGCAGTAGTCCGGGCATTAGACTTCAGAAGTTAAGGACTTAAAAAATATCAGGTGAGTTGGGGTTTGTTTTGCTTCTCATGTTTAGCAGTTTCTACTGAAAAATGCTCCACAACTCTATGAGCAGCATGCCTAGGTGAATTGGTTCATCTTTCCTGTCACAGGTCCAGCTTTTACCAAATACAGTTTGAGTGGCTTTGGTGGGTACTGATACAGGATGGCATTCAAGTGCATGCCATGGTCTGCTCTTAGATGATCTCCCCCTGACAGTGCTCAATCATCCACTTCTGTCTAACACAGGCCACCTCCCTTTTTGCTCCCCTTCCTTCTGATCCAGCTTAACACTAAACTACTAGGATAGAAATCTCCAGCCCTGTGTTGCTTCATGTGTGTTCTTCATGCACCAATATATACTGGGGGCCACCCAGCTGGAAAGCAGCTTTGCAGAAAACACCTGGGGGTCCCAGGGGACACCAAGTTGAATATAAGCCAGCAATGTGTCCTGTGCCAGAGGTGGCAAATTGTATCCTGGGGTGCATTCGGCAAGGTATTGCCAGCAAGCAGGTCGAGGGAGGTGATTCTTCCCCTCCACTCACCACTGGGGTGGCCACAGCTGGAGTATCCAGTTCTGGGCTCCCCAGTACAGGAGAGAATGGGCTTACTGGAGAGAGTCCAATGAAGGACCAAAGAGGACCAAAGGAACTGGAACATCTCTCCTATGAGGAAATGCTGAAAGAGTTGGAACCAGTCAGCCTGGAGAAGAGAAGGCTCTAGGGAGACCTTATTGCGGCCTTTCAGTACTTAATGGGAGCCTACAGGGAAGATGGGGACAAAATTTTTAGCAGGGCCTGTTGTAGTAGGATAAGGGGTAATGGTTTTAAACTAAGAGAGGGTAGATTTAGACTAGATCAAAAGAAGAATTTTTTTAGGCCGAGGGTGGTGAAACAGGTTGCCCAGAGAGGTGGGAGATGCCCTGTCACTGGCAACATTCAAGGTCAGGTTGGACAGGACTCTGAGCAACCTGCTGTAGTTGAAGATGTCCCTGCTCGTTGCAGGGGGATTTGGACTAAGTGACCTTTAGAGGTTATTTCCAACTCAAACTATTTTATGATGCCATGATGCTATGAAAACTTCTGCAGATCCTATCTCTGTTCTTTATGCTTTACACCTCATATTTTCCTGTCTTATTGTCTTTCCAATAATTTGACTGCATAAAGTAATATATGTTAAGGCATAAGTTTATGTTGTAGTAGCTCTGCTGACATTATGCTCCTATTAGACTAAATTTACAACGTCCCACAGCACAGTAGCATTAGCCTTGCACTGTGCACTGGCAGGAGCTCAAAAGGGCTGTGGTGCAGACTGTTGTCTTAAAGACAAGGTAGCTAATATCAGCTGGCATAGTCACTACATGTGCTCTGGTTAATCCATCAGAATTATGCCCTATATGTGGAATTTTGCTGTATTTCTGTCATCAATGAACTATGGAATAATTGTTACTATGTGATCACTTGATATTTGGAATCAACATGCAGTAGTTAATCTTGTTTAACCGTATCAGTTAAACTAGTTACTCCTTGCTAGTCTCGGAGTGAATGTTGGTTTCAGGCAGCACTTTCCCATCTATAAATCCACAGATCACCTAACACTTTACAGAAGGAACAAATAGAAACTCTGTCCTTATATAGAGCCTAGAAAAATGGGAGATTTTCAATACTTAAACTGTAATACTACCAGAAGATAAAGTTTCTTTAGTAGTGCAAATATTAATCAACTTTTTGAACACAAAATTTTAAGCTTTAGAAAGGACAAGACTCCATACCTACTATGGTAATAGTAGATATAAGTTCAAACCTGACATTTCTTTCTGAAGAACTTGGGTATTTCTATATTATAGTAATGCTTAAAGTGATCAATAAGCAAAGCAGATTTTTTTTTTCCATGTATTTTCAACAACCTTTCTAGTTTGCACATTTTTCCCTCTGTCTCTATGCAAGCATGGCAGGAAGAAATAGGTTCCAGACATGATAAAGAAAAAACAATTGATGAAACAGAAAAAAGCAGTACTCAGTCCCTTTACTTCAGTATCCTGATTTCAAGTGCGGTCAGGTAAGGGAAAAAATACAAGAATAAGGGGAATAATAAGTGATAATTCCCCTAACAGACTGTTCTATCACCTTGCGCTCTGCTAGTGAAATACTTCCTGTGCTGAAAGTTAGAACTGCATCTTTGTATTTTACATACTTTAACAAAAGTTTCTTCCATAAACTGTGATAATTACTTTTTGAACCTAATGGGGTATTTTGACATCTACAGCCTACTGTGGGAAATTAGTTCCATACCTAATTATGCCTTCTGTGAAAAATAATTCATTTCTGTGTCAAACTTGCTGCATTTTATTTTAATAAGATATGTATAGTGTTTCTGCTATGAGAAAATGAGTAACCATTACCATTACTTCCCCAAGATATTCACGGTTTTACACATTTCCTACTTAGTCCCTTCTTTTCCTAACGGAAAAGGTTTGGCCTATATAATCTCACTCCAGCTGCTCATTTCCCTGAATCCTGTCTAGTTGTAGGATGTCTGTTCTGAGATAGGGGTGACCAGAACTTCTTACAGTTTACATCTACTTATTTATTATTTATTACTTCAAATTACTTATAGTTCTGAATGAATTCAGATGAGAAAGCAACAGTACTCCTGTATTGCTGTAGTGTTGGTGATTACAACGTTGGATTTATTTCGTGGTTTTTACTTATACAAACATAAAAAGGTAAACCTTTAAAGATATTTTCATCAATTGGATTTTCCAGTGTAGGAAATTTACACACCAAATTCAGGGAAAAGCTATTCAAGCAGAATAAGCATAGTGTCTCAGATAACATTTCTGTGTGTATGTACCCACCTGAAAGCTTCAAGAGAGTCTCACATCACACTGTAGCATTAGCTGGTGCTTCAGGGACCAAGAGGGAGAGGATAACTACAGGAAAGGACCAAAGAGTATTGAAATGCCTATCTTGGCAATGGCTGTTTGGGTAGTAGTCAAGGTCAAATTTAAAATACAAGAGGACATACAGTAAAGAAAAAATAAGGAAGTGGGATAAGCACCTTCAGATTGCCTAACAGCTATTGCAAGGAAAAGCACCAAGGGAGAACTTATGCCTATATTCGGTAATTTAGCTGTTTTAAAGCTTCTATACTATCCTTGAAAAATTAGCTTAACGGAAGTCCTAAGCCCTCCCTAGACTCAAAAGGTTTGTCAGTGTTCCTGCACTCTTGTTGATGAATTGTTGCTCAGCTGCCATCACAGTGGGACCTCTCCATTTCGTATTTGGCTTCCTGTCATCCCATTTCTTGTAAATTGAAATTGTGATTGCTGCAGTCATTAACCTTTCAAACCAATGGCTCTGTGGCAGGCCTGGTACAAGTGGTACTTCACAATAAATTGCACAGACTATCAAGCATGCACTCAACATGTGGTCTTTCTTTCTCTTTTGTCCATTGATAGGTCTCTCACAGTTTAAAAAAATGTCCCTGAGCTGTGGCACATTTCCATTTTAAAAATACTTAGATAATAATTTTGCTGCACAAAAGATGCTCCTGTGCTAAACCTAAATGTTAATGATCTTTTAATTTTGGTTGATTATTCTCATCAAAAATTCTGTCGAACTCTGTGTTGGGAAACTACTAGACTTTCCCAGAAAAGTGAAAGGATTTTTGATGAACATTGATCTTACCCAGCTGTGTATCAGAGAAAGTGTAAATTGAAGTCATGCATGCATAAAAATGCCCCATACTGTAGCTTTAAATAGGCGGCTCCATAATTGTGACATTTATTGGGAAAACAACATTTCTAAGATACCTTCCTTCCCTATTGCTGTTAGCAAATGAGACGAAAAAATGACAATAAGATAATAACTCTGATAATGTTGCACCTCAAAGACGTGTTCCCCCATCATGCTACCTATCCATGTAAGAATATGTCTGTGCATCTCAAAATATGCTAATTTATTCAAAAATGTTTCCATTTCAATTATGGTTTGATGGAAGCATTGTATTACTGTATGTTGCATTTGTGCGTCTCACAGAAAGGTTAATGAAAGCTCATCTCATAGGTTATAGAGTTCATTTATTGATTGTCTAGAGAATTCGAGTTTTGCATGATAAAGTACAACTATTCTTATTGTTCTTTTCTGGAAAATTCCTTCCCTTTTGTTTGTTCTTCTCTTACTCTCTTACAGAAAGTGAGGAGAAAGTGCTTGTTTTATCTAATTAAGTAAATTACCAATCTGATCAGTAGGAAATACAAACATTAGGCTCATGTCATGTGGGTTTATCTGTCTAAGGTATATGTACATACCCAACTGTAGGAATATTTTTAGAATTTTTGATGGAATAGGTGACCCCCAGAGATCTCTTCCCATGAACAGTTCCATCAGTTTGTGAACTGCCCACATTCAGATTAGACAAGTAATTTAATAAAAAGGTTAGCTAATGGTTTGAAATGAATTATTATTTCTATATCGTGTACAGAATCCCAACGCCTTCAAAACCTCAATGCACTTAGAGGATGAATTTTTGCATTCTTAGCTGTAAAAAGTCTCCAGAAACAAATTAAAGCTGCATAAATATTGTGGAAATTCAGATTGTTGTTAGGTTATGTTGTTGATATGGCTCTGCATGTAGGTAATGTTGGCACTCTGACATTAAAAAAGAGTTCACTGAGGCACAGGATCTTATGTCATTAGCATTAGCTGACAAGGAAGACAAATTCAAAGTTTTGATGCTGATCCTCAGAAACCTGTTCTAGACCTCATATGATAAGTGCTCCTATTACGTACTTAAAGCTTTCTAAAATAATCTGTGCTAGGCCCAGTGGAATGGTGTATAAAACTTCAGTTTAGCACCAGCTCTCATTGCATTCAGTTAATTCAGAGACAGAGCCTATGAACAGCAATTAGGAAAGCCTTCAGGATGACAAAGAAGCCACTTATTGTAATGAATAAATACAGTTTTAAGATTAACAGTCCAAAAGAGAGAGAAAAAAACAAAAGTGAACATGACAGACAATGGCACTAGTGCAGGAGCATTTGCCCCTCACATTGGTCCTCCAGAGCTTGTTCTTGCAGATGAGGTGGCTCAGAACTTAAACATGATTTTCACCCTCCCCCATGGAATCCTAGGACAGCAAGAAAGATTTCATTTCACCAGCAGTCAGTGCAGTTGCTTTTCCCTCAAGATTTGGTCACTGTCTGTAGAAGTCCTTGGTTATATAGGATGTAATCTCAGCAAGAGCAGGATATTTCCAGATGCAGACGGAAAAGAAGAGAGCCTGGAAGAAAAATATCCCACCTAGCTCTCCTGGATAACATGAAACAACACTAAAACCATTTGAGTCTCTCTGTGACTCTGAATATCAGGCAAAGGATGGATTGCTCTACCAGGTAACGATGCATGAAACATGCCCATTGTGCTGAAAGTTTTTAGAGAGCTTCTGACCCCTCTGCACAAACAGTGTTGTGGGCATGAAGACGTTGTATATACAATGAAGCACCAGCAACTTGTCTTTTCAAATAGCTGCAGTGAACAAGTTGTGCCTCATGCATACAAACCTGTTAAATTTGTAATGTAGAAATGCCAATAAAATAGAAAAAAAATATAAAGGAAGTTCTGAACCTTACTAGCAAATCAGATAGTAATAATTCAAACTGAAAATTAACATCCCCCCATGTTAGAAAACTCCTGTGACCTGCTTAGCCTTAATAAACTAAACAGGAGACAACTGCATAATGAAACTCCAAGCAAGTAAACCTAGAAGCTGGATATCCATGTCTGCTGTCAAGAGACAGATTTCTGAACTCATCTTTTTCTACCTAGAGAGTTTCTGAAGACATGTATAATGCATATAACTCAAACCTCCTTTTTTTTTTTCAAATAGAGATATTATTTATTAGTTGTGCTCCCAATCAATTTTTTTCTCAATTTTAGATGACTGAAGAAAAGCTTAAAAAAAACCCACAACACAACTAACTTGCCAAGGCAGAATTTTGATATTATATTTCAAAAGTACCAGCATTCATTTACTAGGGGCCTTTTACGTATCTCAAACGGGGTTACATGAAAATCTCTTAACAAACTGAGCAATAAATAATGCTCACATTCATTATATATTTTCTTCAAGAGTTAGTCAAGAAACTTGAAGCTTTTCAAATATGAGAATAAAAATAATTTGGAGGTATAGTTTGACAGACCTAGCATATAGATGTCAGTCGTCAGACATTTACAGTCCTTAATGTGTTCAGTGGAGATATTCGTTTCAATTAGTCTCACAGTTGCTGGCAGAGATTGAAATCTTTTTTTTGAAAGTTAATAATGAACTCAGTCCCTACACTTCTATTCATCTCCTGACTTACTGCTGCTCATGGAGATACTTCACGTTGTGTTCACTAGGGAAAACCTGTCACCTAAAATACCAAGGACTGTCTTCATAATAGTGATTGCTTACTTCTGAACGATCTCTGAAGAATGTAGGCGCCGAGCCGCTAATTAAGCAGCATATAAAAAGAGCACCCGGTATCAATAATAGTGCAGAGCTCCAGGTACTTCTAAAGTTCTTCTTTGTTCTAAAAAACTCAGTATTAGCTTGTGATGGAACTGTACTGCTCCGTGTGCTTGTCTGTCCCTCCTATTTGACATTGGCAGTACCCTGTCCTGTGCTGTGCTGTGCTCCCAGAGTGCCATCAGTCATGCCAGGCTGGCACATGGTACACCGTAAAAACCTTCTGCTCTGCCAGCCAGCTGCTCATGAGCTTTTCATGTGTGTCAGTGTGTGATATCTGAGGAATATGGATATTTATGGACTGGAATACCAGCAGCGAAATATCTTTTTTGGCTCCAGCTCACTGCACCTACTTTTTGCTGCAGTTGGACTGAGCATTACTTGAGTTATGTGAAATTGTCGGATTTTTGTTTCTGGGTAAGCACTAACATTAGAGAAGCAAAATTTGGTGCAATGCACCAGTGATGAGGTTGTAATTTAAAAATAGTAGTGACTAGACACCTCTTATTCTCCCTTCTCCCACCTGTCCCCTTTTCTTCACAAGGTGAGATGAACCCTAATCACAGAATCTTCTAGGTTGGAAGGGACTTTAAAGATCATCTTGTAATAATTGTAACTACTGCCAACATTGGACATTATAACATGCAGCTTAGCATTAAATGTTTTAGGGAGCCAATTCATCATTTGAGAAAATGATGTTCAAAAAATCCTTCTACTTGGATTTCTTGCTACTGGTTTTCTTAAAGAGTTTTTATATAAACCATGATAATTCTGTATTAAATCCTGTACTAAGTTATCTCCCTGTTACACTGCAATTCAGAGTCACACATATTTTCAGGTGGATGTCTCAAGCCTGCAAAATAAGAGCAGAGGGAATAAATATATCTTCTGGTGATGCCTCTGGATGGTATAGTTTGACCATTTGGGTCCCGATTCCTTCAAAACTTCACAGACAAAATCTTGTTTGTGCTAGACTCAGGGATCTGTTCTGGATCCCAAGAATTTCCAAGTAATTTTGGATCTTTGTAATTTTGTCTTGTTTAAATCCCTGATCGGTTTAAACAAAATCAGCAATATGTAAGTTTTGCCAGAAAGCAGTGAAAACATCAAAAATCCTTTCTTGATTTCAACAGAATTAATATCTGATTTGAAACTTCTTTAGATCTACGTCTGTGCTAAAAATAAGCTGATAAATCTTCAAATAAAAGAGAAAATCACAGGTGCCAGAGCATGAAGGTCAAGCCTTTCAGCCTTGGGCCAACCTGCATTTATCTTTGAGTGAAAGTCTAAAATCCAGTATCTAAAAGAGCCAATATTCTTTAGATCAGCCGGACATTTCCGCAGTTGCTCTTCACTCCGATTATGTGAATGATTCTCAAGTTAACTTTCAAGTAAGGGAATTTATTCAACCCAATCAACTCCATTGTGTAATATACTTAACGGACCTTAGATATGGTGAGTATAACAGAAGAAAGAGGAGCCAATAACTCAAAGGACAGCATGATTCAGTAAACACAGCATGAAACTAGAGGTCTAAAGACTCTAGCCTTTTAGCTCTCTGGCTGCCTTATTAACTGCCACACACCTTTAAAAGCCTTAACTTTCACACTAAAAAGCCTTCTGGGTTGCAAGAGAGCATTATACCAGTGCTTCACTGCCTGCACGGGCTCCACGTTGACAACTGCCTAATTTAATGTCTCTGGTCTGACAGCCAAAACCTTTTAGAGTGTCCCTGGCTATCTGAGAGATTGCTTCTCAGCCTTTGATCAAAGCCCCCTCAGACATGCCCTGGGAAAAAAAGTGGGGAACACCCTTAGGGGGGCTGGTGGCTGTGGGAAACTGAACTTTCCCAGGAGCTGGAGATGGCAAAGTTCATCCTTACAGGAGAGAAAAATGAAGACTGAATTCCTCGGCGTTAAAGAGTGAAATGTGTGTTCTGTTGGCAGTATATGTGAGCAAGACCGTTTACCCCTCCATGACTAAACTCCATATCTGTCAAGTGGAAATTACACTGTCAAGTGGAAATGTCTGAAAACACACTGCTGTAAGATGCACTCTACGTGGTATTTCTAACAAAGATTAACTTGCTCCAGTTATGCATCTCTGCCGCTGTGACCAGCTTCACCGTGACCTCACAAAAAGAAGTGTCAAGAATAATTTTTACAAGTAAATTCCCAGTAGATGGATGTAGAAATATTTGTCTCTGGCATGCTATCTACCAGCAGTTACAGGTATCAAGGCAAGAGATACATGATCGTGCTTGTGATTAAAAATGTCAGCACTAAGCACTGGAAAGTAAGCACGAGAAACTTATTGTACAGGTTACTGAGCTTTGGATCAATAGGAAGGAAATCCAGGTTCAATAACTAACTACCTTATTGTCCCACTGGATAATTGTTTCACCTCTTTCCTAAGTTTTTAGGACCAAAGCTTTTTCTCAGTGTTTCTCCATGTCATTCAGTACAGTGGGTGATTTATTACTATTAACAAAGTTTTAAAACAGGCAATGTTTGCCATCTTCCTCCTGAGCAAGACGAGAACAAAGTGACACAATAGAAGGCAACAGAAAACTTTAATATGAAAGCAGATGCAAAATTAGATTCAACTTGACACCAGAGAGAAATAGAAAATTTGTTTATAAGTTTTTAATTACTTCTGTAGATGGGACAATTCTGCATACTTGTAACATTTAGATCCTGAATTTATAATGTTGTTCTTCCAGGCTAAAAATCCTCTTTCTCTTAAAGTCTGTTTCAAATCTTCATTGTTTTAATCATACGTGCCCAAATGTCATGAAGATTTTTGGAACTTCTTCATGTGTTTTGCACTATAGTGTGTCTTCTCAAGGATTCCAGAGTAGATAAAAATGTGGCAATTAAAATTTTGTTCAGCTGGTGTCACCATGACATAAGCTGTCTATGAGGAAAAGAATTGCATGTTCCTTCAGTCTGTCAGAAAACTGTAATTTAGTGACAATTGGCTCTAAAATCTTCCAGTCCAATCCCAGAGCAAGATATTCCCATGAGGCAATACCAATATGTAGTCTAATTATTTATTTTATTTCCCAGTATATAAGCAAGTACCTGTCCCTGTTACCCTGTGATGGAAAATCTGATCCTTTTTCTGGCTTCTTCAGAATATATTTTTCTTTCCCTAGGAGGAAAGAATTTGCAAGCTATGAGAGTATGTATCCCAATCAAAGTACTCCCTTCAGTCAACTGGGAGCATGCTGGGCCTCTTCAGAGCTCTCAGCTGTTCACCAGAGGACCTGAAACTGAAGGTTTCAGGTTTTGCTCTGCAAATGAGTTGCCTTTCTCCATTTCATCATTGCCTTCTGCATTCAGAGTTCCTGGAAGCAGCAGGTTTTGAGAAATCTCTGGGCACTTTAGAAATTTTCTGTTCCTTTTCCCAGTGAAGACCTAATTACGATCCTAAGATTGAAACCCACCCCTTTTCCATTAAGGTAACTGTCTCAACACTGAACAGTCCATGAACAGTCTAGAAGCTTATGCACAGGGATCAATTATTTTTTCTGTTTCTTATCTCCAAGCAGTATAATTCTCCAGGTTTGAGTCTCATATCCCTCAGGCTTGATCTAATAACCACACCGTATCTGATTTTCAAAAAATCCACTGTACTTTCAGTAGTGTTAAAAATAAATAAATCAAGTTATAGAACATTTGCTTCACAGAACAAGAGATGTAGTACCATCCCCTGTAATGGACCCCAAGTTATAACAGCCTTATTTTCTTATTCCGTTCTCTGAAGCTGCCGTTATGGAACAAAGACAAATTTCATGTGCCATAAACTTAGCAGGTTTTGCAAGAATTTTTTATGCCCAGCTATTTCATCCTCAATGAATCTCCATAAAGAATAATACCGCTATGAAAAATGAAATCTCTTTCTCAGGCCTACCCTGTGTGATAGATAACTCTTTTTTAAGATGTATCTGATTCTCTAGTTATCTTTTCCCCTTCTTGTTATCTGTTTTAACTAAGAGATGACTTCTGCTTCTTTTTTGTTTCTCTATGCTGTTCATGTTTTCACAAAAATATGCCGGCAAATATCGATCAACATTTATTTAGGTTTATCTCAGTATTCAGTTCCATTGATTTGACTTATGCTACAAATTTTATATATGCTGCCAAAAGCAATGCATCAAATAATCACGTAAGAGACAGGCAACACTTCAGAACAGTCTGAAGGAGATTTATGTAACTTATTTAGACTTTTTGCCGTGCTAAAAAAAAGTTATCAGTTCATATTCCGGACTAATCTTCAAATTCAATTCTGATGCTTTTCTCATGTCTTTTAATGAATTATAGCAAGAGTATCTCATTTTTAAGTAGCAATGGTACATCTTCCACTGGCTTATGGAACTGTTCAGTCCTTCTTCTCAAAGGCATTTAGATTTATGGCCCAAAGCATTGCTATGAAGCCCACTGTGGCCCTTCCATGATCACCATAAACAGCATAGATTTAGTGGTCAAGTATCTTCTCCATATCATGGATCCATGATCTGGGGACCCCATTGGGCAAGAGAATAAAGGAGATGCTGGAGTGGTGTGCTGGCAGGATGGACGAGCGCAGGTGTGACAGTGGGGTTTTGGTACATGGAGAGGGGAGATGTGGCAGACATTGAATGCCAGAGGGCCTCCAGAATGAGGGACATTGCCCTCACTGTGTGAACATGGAAGAAGCTCTTCTTCCCAGGGACAGCATCTCTCTCTCACAGCAGCTTTGTACATATCATTGACTAAATTGCTTCTGATTTTCACCACTGTATTTAGTGAATCAGGTCCTATTTGTGCTAACATCAGGCTCAGTTTTATAAATATTTATGCAGGTAAGCACTTTTGTTCTTATGTTTGCAGTGTTGGGGCCCTCCTCCTGAGAGAAAGTGGTGTTAGTAGTTGAGAAAGCAGAAACCTCTGTTAGAGGAAGAATGTATTACTATATAAAATATAAATAATGACTACAGTGTTTGATTTCAAGTTTCTAACCTGCTCCCTGTTGACTTTCATGCTCTTCACCATTTCTGTGAGCTGACAGCATTCTATAGGAGCTGAAAATCCTTGGTGCTTTTTGTCCTAGTTACCACTAACCAAATATTGATCTGTCTGCCATTACCTTTGCATGTCTTTGAAGGAAACAAAGAACCACCACTCCGAAAAGTACTGAAATAACATGAGTCAGGATATGCTTTCAGGCTGAGTGTCTTTCATGCAGACACGTGTCCCAGCAATGCAAAACTCACAGTGTTCTTACTTCATGATTAAAATGAATATTTGAGTTGGTGTCAATACTTAGTATCAACATCCAGTTGACTGAAAAACACATTAAAAAAAATCAGATCAGCATTTTAGACAGAATATAGCTCTTTCTTTTCACCCCTGACAAACTGAGGTTGTTTCAGAAATACCTTATGCTAAAGTCAGGCTTTTTCATTTTCGGGTATGGCTATAAAATATTGGTAATCATGATGGTGCCAGTCTTCTAACCTTTAGCAGAAGGTTGTTAGTACAGTTACCTCCTCTGTGAATCATCCACTCTTTAAGGGCACAAGGAGCTTCTAGGGAAAAACCAAAGAACCCACTGAGCTTCTAAATTCTAACTACATTGTGTAAGAAAAACAAAAGAAAGGAGTCTGTGGTTTTAAAGTAGGGCATTGCTGTTAGGGACAAAGGAGTCTGTGGTTTTAAAGTAGGGCATTGACCTATACTGAAATATTGCTGTTAGGGATGGGTGATGTCCTTCATTCTGCTCAAGTGAATCACTTCAGTGTGTCTAAGGAAGTGCACTGGAGCACCCAGCACTTGCCAGCAAGGAGCTATTCCTCCTCCTCTCCCCTGGGATTTCAGCCAATTTGAAGGGACTTGATCAAATGTGTCCTGCACATGAGAACGTGTGAAAGGCAAGCCCCAGAAGCAGTGCTTGCCTAAATACAGCTTCTCCCAAGAGGCTGAGTACCTTCTCTTTGCCAGAGTGTTTACAGCAAACTGCACCAATCAGTATTTGAAGCATGGGTTCTGCTACATTTAATTTAATTATGACTCCTGCCTATTTGTGAAGGCAGGTTGGTAAAATGCCCTCATATAGTGACAGGCAAGGGCAGAAACGGTAAGCTCCTTTCAGATGCCAGGGGACTCATCCATGAAGTGTCGAGGTTTGGCCCGAGCTTTTAAGTTCAAATCCTTTGTCATGTTGTTTACTGTTGTTTTACTGGCAGTGCTAATAATAGGAAACTAAAAATTACACTGGTTAGTGGGCATTGCTAAACAAAGAGCGGCGCTCATTAAAAGCATTGCTGGCACCTCGCCCGCCCCATCGTGGAAGCAGCCAAAGTGTTGATTGTTATTTACTGTGTGAAGCCACACATGCTGGATGTGAGCCAGTTCCTTTATTTCTGCTTGTTTTCCTCTGAAAATGCCGCTGTAAGTAGGGGGTGAGATGAGGCTTTTTGTTCATTAGAGCGTCTTTCAATGGGAGGCTCAAAATCTTGTACATCTTTGCTGTGCCAATGGGAGGAATTATCACAACTCTTCCACGGGTAGCTAAATAGAAGCAAGAAGTTTTGTGTTTTACCTGAGCAGACAAGGCTTGAAAGGAGTTCTTACGTGTATTTCACCAATGGATGTCAATGGAGACTGATGCTATCAGATATACTGACTTCCACAACAGTCCTAGAAGTGTAGACTGCTGCCACTGAGCTGTAAAAAAAGTGTACACCTTCTGTGACAGAAACAATAATGCAGCAACCCGAGGTGTTGCTCCTGTGAACCTCTAGCTGAAGTAATTCTACTGTACTTTAGATCAGGGAGGAAAGATTGAAAAGAAGGATGTCCCTTTAGACCCAGTAATCAGGGCACTCCATTTAGGGATGCCTCCTGTGTTCTAGGTCCTCTGTTAAAAACTGCTTGTGCTTTACACCTGTAGCCATAAATTGGCAAATTCATAGGAAGGCTTCAGAGTAAGGACTGGGACAAAAGGCTATCTGAGATAAACAGCCCTAACCATTTCAGAGAAAAACACCTTCCTTTTGTATTACTCCCTATTTCTTTCATCCCATACAGCTTCTACAAACAATAGAGAAAATATTTCTTCACCTACATTATTAGCTCCCAAGGCTCACAAGTATATAAAAATATACAAGACTAGAGTATGTTATTTTATATTCTGATATATAAAGCTTAATTCTGCAATAACTGAAATCAATACTAGCTGGTTTTAGCTGTCTTGAAAACAACAAATAAGTCTGATCCCACGTATAACTTTGGTCAATGTATTTCATCATTCATCACTGTTTGACTACAGCATCTTTCTATACGATTGCACAGAAGTTATTTTTAAAAATGTAAAGCAAGAACTATTTCACTAAAGAAAAGCTGCTGTGAACACTTTTTCTTATAGCTCAGTCCTGAGAAAACTAATATGAAAAACCTAATTGGAAAAAAACTGCAAGAACTAATTCAGGTTCAATAGACAGGAATTTAAATTAATAACTGTCCCTTTCCTGATAACACAAAAAGTAGAAGTGATAATTGAAATTAAAAACACCAGTGGTGAATTGAACACAGATAATTCATAAGAGAAAATGAGTGAAAATCCATCAAGCTAGAGATAAACATGCTCATTCATATATATATAATGTATATTGTTGTACATAGTGAGTATAGTATCCCACAGATGAGATGAATATTAATGCAGGACTTAGAATTAAATTTTTCATAAGAGTAATTTCAAGCACTGTAATAAATAAAAATTTAAAAAAACCCCACACTATCTTGTATTTTGGACTTTCAAAATTTCTACTTTCTGAGTACCTTCCTGTGTCTTACACTTATTAATGTACTGGGACTCTCAGCTCTCCTACAAAGTAGGAAAGGCTTCACTAATGTACTAATTAATCTTCATTTTACTCCAGGAAGCTTTTTTAGAACAGAAATGATATTAAATTCTTTCAGCTATGACTGTATTTTAAGTACACTTTGTCCTATACTTTGTATGTGTTGTACTTTAAATAGACATAGCATAATTATGGACTATGAATTATGCTCAAACAGGTAAAAATTCCTGATTGAGTTAATTTCTGGTTTCTTTGGTATACCCAGATCTACATTAGCTTGGAAATTCTTTGTTTATCACTACTGTATTAATAATTCATTGATTTAAATAAATACAGAAAATAATTTGAAAATGTTAGGAAAGTTAGCAAAAGATTTCAATTATTTAAGGGAACATGAATATTGATTTGAGTAAAAAATTCATGTTTCTGAGTTGTCTGAGGAATTATCTTCTCACTCTGAGAAAATTAACTGGTGTTCTATTATTGGGCAAGGAGTATGAAGGAGGCGGCAGCTGTATTTGTTGGCTAGAGCAGCTGGTAACCCAACCACTAAACCTTCATAAAAGGATGTAAAACTGGAGGGGGCTCCCCTGTCTAGTAGAAGGAAAGAAATGGCATGTTCTTATTTTTTACTGAGTGTGTTTTATGTGTTTAATCTGAGATGTTATGATGTGGATTTCCCCGTAAGTCTCATTTCCATGGTTTTGTCTGCACAGATCACCCCCAGAGCAAACACTTTTCCTTTGAGCCTGTTTGGTTGCCACGACTGATGACCAAGCCTCCAATGCACACACAGTGTTCAAAACTTCCTTTTACCCATCTCTTCCACTGCAGCCTGCCTCTGCTCATTCAGATTGGATATTATGAAAATTTTTTGCACTGAAGGTGTTATTAAACATTGGAATGGGCTGCCCAGGGAAGCGGTTGAGGCACCATCCCTGGAGATATTGAAAAGATGGGTAGACATAGTGCTTAGAGACATGGTTTAGTGATGGCTTTTATCAGAGTTAGCTTGAGGGTTCCACTAGAGGATCTCAAAAGGTCTAGGTTCCAACCTAGACAATTCTATGATTCTATGGTCTTCCCATCTCTGCACATTTCTTGGTAATTTAACAGCAGCTCCTTCAACAGCTTTTCAGAAGAAAGGCAGGCAAGATCTGGACTTGTTCCATTGTATCACCGGCCTGGCCAGACCCCAAAAATGATAGGTCTAAAGATAGAATAAACCCAATTGGCATCCTTTGTGAGTAGTTTGAGACACTTTCCTGCCAATCATCCTCCCAGTCCTTTGATAAACTGGCTTTTATAGTAGGCAAACAGCAAAGCTCAAAAGGAACACAGAGGTGAGGGAATAATATAATTGCCTGATCAAAAGAGCCAAGGCAGATAGATATCTCTTCTGTACTCATTGCAATTATCTCATACATGCACTGATTTCCTAAAAACTTCCTTAAAGCTCCCATTTGATGTGTTGAGGTGTTGAACGATAAATCTATACAAAGGAAATTAAGTGTTTCTGTCATTCATCTTGTTTCAAAAAGAGGTGTTAAAAAGCAGGAGCCCAAATACTGACAATACAGTAGGCCAGAAGATGCAAGTTCAAAGAAACTGTTCAGATAAATGACTGTCTATAATAGATTACAAAGACATGAGTTTTTTCCTTTCAGTCCATAGGAGAAATATCTCCTGAAAATTTTACCAACACCTAATGGACAATACTTTGCTTATAGTTCAATCTCACTGAATTCATTGCTCTCTTGGCAGGGGGATCTAACTACGTCAGGATAACAGCTGCTCTCCTCTCCTCATATCTTCTTCTGTTATTGCTTCTTCTAGAAGTATTTAGAGCAAAGGAAAAAAGAAAAGGATCATAAATATATTTGTCTGGGTTTTTTTTTAATCTGTATTAATGAGAAAAGAGAAAGATCTTTTGAACTATCTAACTATTCCCAGGTTAGTTTTCCCAGTCTTAATTTCTAGTGCTTTGTTCAGCCACATTTCAAATATTTCAAGAGAGACGATTTCTCTGAATTAGTTTTTTGAGGCTGCTTCATAGGCTAGTGCATCACATCTCTTTTAAGCATATCTTTTAAGATATTTTCCAGACTGCATTTGCTTTTCCTTTAATAACATCAAAACCTTCTTTCCCCTAGAAACCTCATTTTGTTTGTATCGTCTACTTTGAAGTCCCACTAAAATAATTCCACTTTCATTAGCTGCTGCAGGTTTTTTTAACTGCTCTTGGTGTCTCTCCTAGATTGGCCAATAATGTGATCTGAGTTCTAGCCATGCAACCCAGCTTCTTTTCATGAAGATCACTTCTTACATGTGTTTTGCTTTTTTACAGAAAATATCAGTATAAAAAATAAACCTTGTGTTCTAAGACTTATTTCAGGACATAAAGTTAAACACAGTAGCAATCAATTCAAAATAAATAGGCAATGAAACTTATTTGATGATGAATATATCCAGGACAAGAGAGATTTGTGTTTACTACAGAGAAATGCATTACAAAATTACAAATGTGTTTGTTTAGATTACAATAAGTTACAAACTTACTTATCATCAGTATGCAGTTTTAAGGTCAGTCAAAACTTAAACTTAGCCCTATTGATATTTGGTAAAGATATATTTAGTACTAAAGATATTCCCAAGTAAAATCAATATAATACTGAATTAATGTAAAACCTCCTTCAGTCCAAGTGTTGACTCATCTTGATGCCCAGACACTGGGGCTGAGGCTCTGCTGGGACAGTCCTGGGCCAGGACAGTGTGTCCCATCCGCTCCATTTTTAATTTGGGTTGTGCCCCTGTGCTCCTCTGGGCATGAAGAGCTGGGCATTTGACAGGCTGATGTTTCCTGGGATGTCCTGGGAGCAGCCAGGGCAGGGCATTAGTTGGGGTCCCTGACCTGCCGTTGTCTCTTTATGCTCCTCTGTGGGTGTGCAGACAAGCTTTTAGCACATAACCTAACAAAATCCAGCATCCCACCAGGAGCAGCACGCTTAGAAAGTATAAACACTTTTATTAAGTATAAATGAAATATAAACAAGTTTAGTCTAGAAATGTATTAGCTCGTGGTTTTGTTTTCTACTCTGCTTGAAGTACATTCAGTGGTCTGCAGACATGACTAAATTGTTTTACACCGTGTCAGCTGGATATTAGCTAAATTTCAAAGACATAAGGCATAGTAAAACTGTAAAAAGCCAATTCCTGCATTGGCCCCAGAGGAATAACGTGCAGCAGCCATTGAATACTCTTCTTCCTGTGTCTGCAGGCTATGGGATTTTTAGATAAATTTAGTCTATAGACTTCTCCTAACTCACATTTTGCTTGTGCAGGTCCACATCATGACATTATCCACTACCATTAATTATTTGCAATTCAATAAAAGACATAGTCAAACTAAAACTTATTTTCATCAACAGCACACACACCTACTTATCATCTCATTTTTGCATAATTTGGCTTAATGTCCAAACAAGTAATTTTTCAATATTGCTTCTGCTTGCCAAACTGAGATCAGCCCTTTCTGGTGGCCCACAAGCCATGCAGTGGCTGAGAGCACGCTGGGTTTTTCCTGTTTGTGGTGAGAACTCACCGTATCACTGTAAGGTGATGGTATCACTTAAACTCCCTCACGCTGGCAATCCTGAATTGCACCCGCTTTCTTTCCAGAGAAGGCTTCTCTCTCTGCATCCTTTCTCTAACTTATGCTACAGAAACAGCACAAGGCAAGATTTGACACGAAGGGAGAATGAAGAAGAATATTAGGAAAGATATTCTTTCATGCTTTTCACAGAATGTGCCAGCTCTTAAAAATGAGCTGGGATTTTGGATCTGTCTGGCTGGAAATTTGCTTTTTGATACCACCTTTGTTTGATCTTAGACTATTAAGCCTGACAAATTTGGTACTATTTGGTGGTAGCCTGGTTAAACATTATCTGTGAAGGAACTTCTGAAGTGGAGGGAAAGATCGGATCTGAAAAAGATTTTGAGATGTGGAGATTCCTAGTAGGGGTTGATAGACCTCTTCTTCTAAGGACTGGGAAACGGAGACCATGTGAAACAGAGACCATGTGAAACAGGGCTTGATGCCCTATTTCAGGGATAAAGGAAAAAAAGAGAGGCAGGAGCAAGGTGGCAGCCAGAGGAACTGAGAAGAGGCCCAGGGCACTGGGGGAAGCTCTCCCTGTGGAGTCGAGGGAAGTAGGTGCAGAATTGACTGGGAGTAAGATCCATCCTTCAGCAGAACCGAGCAGCTCCAGAGGAGCTCCAATGGGTTGACAAATCGGGGAAAGAGAGATGGGTTTCCCTGTGTTGTATGAAACTGGGACTTTTCATTAAACAGCAGGCACTCAAAGGAGTCATTTGAAACAAGCTGTTGCCAATTTGAAGCTGTAGGAAGGAAAATTAAACACCTCAGAAACCTTGACACTGAAGTTTCCACCTCCATGCCATCCTCGCTCTTTGGCTTTTAAGCCACTTTCTGGTTTGGGGTGGTTTATTTATGCAGTGTCAACTTTGAGAAGTGTAAATTTGCTACCCCTTCTCAGCAAATTATCCCATCTAAACACGAGATATCTGCCATTTTAATGACCCAGCAACTTGATCATAACTGCACTTAGAATCACATTCTTCATTTCAACAAACCCAAACAATTTTTTCATGTGATGCTGCTTGTTTGAATGAGCTTATCTGTTTGTCTTTGATCCTCCCACCCTCCCTTTTTCTGCTTTTGTAACTACTTACCCTCCTGGTTCTAATCAGCTTATGGCTACAGAGCCATTACCCCAACAGCAACTCTGGGAAGCCAGAACACTGTTATCTGGCACGAATTAGTGAAACACAGAAGTTCTTGAGGGATGGAAATGTAGATTTAGGTTTTGAAAGTGGCAGCTGGTAAGATTTATAAGGCTGGTTCTGTTTGGATCTAGCCTTGTACCTGTACGACAAATACCTGCTTGGCTCAGCAACTGCAGGACCTTGATCAACACCATTCTGACAGAGGCCTTCAGGGTGGATGTTGTGTTGATATTGATGTGTCAGCCTTGTTTCACGGTATGAAGGGGTGCTTTCAGAGTGAGATTTATCTGTTTTTTTTAAATTTCTTTCTATAGTGAGATCATGTTAGACCCGTTTCACCGAAGTCCCTACCTATTCCATCCTTGGAGAGACTATTTATACCTTAGTTTCTTACATGTACTACTTTTGACACATTTTATTTTGGAAGAGGCTCAAGACAGGAGTGATTTGTGAACTGATTTGTGAACTGAGTATCACTGGGCTTGTTCCAGGTCGTTTATATCGTGCTTAAATACTGTAGTGAATGAATTTTCACATCATTTGAGTTCTCTTGGGGTTAAATTTTCTATAAGCCTAGAAAAAATACTGTACATTTCAGGTATAAACTTTGCTGATTTGATACATTAGCTTAGCCACAATAAAAAAACCCATCCTTCTTACTGATAAAACATTGACTAATCATTTGCTGGTAAATTTGCTAAGTAATTTTACTACATAGCCACTGATGTCTTGCCATGGGAGGCAAATATAGGCTAAATGCACATTAGTGTGCACTGATTAAACATCAAATACATGGGGTTTTTTTCTGAATAAAACTAGACTTTTAGTCCAAAAACACTAATTGTGTTTCTTAGTGGGAGACGTTAATTTGGCATTGCAACCCATGTGAATTGTATAATTATCATTTGGCTCGGTTTTCTGCAAATATGAAACTCACAAGAAGGCCTATGTTTCAATTACATGCATCAGAACGAACATTAGAAATAGCAAATTTCAATCAACCTTAGGTATGCAGCTTTGGAAGCAGGGAGTGCATACAATTAAAAGTTAATTGTCGTAAACCTTACAAGTATTAACGACTGAAAGCATTGTAAGCTTCAGAAACTATTTTCTTAAGTCTTTAACCCACACTCTTCTGTCCCGAGCACTACTTGGCTCAGTAGGTGGTTTATCTTATTTTCTGTAGGAATTCATTGTTGGCTCATACTCAGCTTGACATCCACTGGAACCCCTCGTCCTTGTCAGTAGCACTGCCATTCAGCCACTCACTTCACAGCTGGTGCCGGGGCAAGGGACGATTTGTTCACAGACACAGAACATTACAATTCTTTTTGAGCTTCATGAGGTGTCTGTTGGCTCAGATTTCATTATCAGTTTGGCCTAGATTATGTTATTAAATCAAGGCGATTTGTTAAATTCTCATGCTGTTTAGATCAAAGCCCCATTTTACTCAAATGAAAAATTAGGAACTGGACTGGGCTAGGGGAACCCACTGTTGATTTAGGTTGTGGGATTTTTGATAGAATTAGCTTTAAAGTATATGCATTCTATTTCAAAATTGTGTATGTGTTCTTCCATTAAGTTTTGTGTTTATGGAAAATTTGCACTTTCAGTCAGAGTAGAAATACACGGAAAAAGATAAATATATTGTCAGTCAGAGATAATTAAGTCAATGGACATGAACATATATCTAAAATGAAGCAGAACAAATGCTGACAGCAGATAAAGTATGGGATGAAGAACCTGTCATGCAAAAGCTCATAATTAAAATATATTTAAAATTGCCAAAGCTCCTACTACAGCTTAATCCATCATACAAAATTGTGTATTATTTACACAAAAGCCTGAGATTTGCATTATTTCTCCTTCATTCTCTTTCCTACATTTCACTATTTCTTCTTTTTTTGTGTGTCTTTTTGGGTTTGCCTCTTGTCTGAAAAGGTTGTTGATTAGGAAGTAAAGAAGAATCCACCTATTGCAGTATCCTTAGAAATACTGAAAAAAAGACAGCTTAGACAGCACGAAGCTTGTAAATAATTTACAGGTTTTGGAGTGGTTCATAAGACCATGTACTGGAGGTGTAATTTCCCAGCAGTAAAACTGCAGGCAAGAGAGATCATCAAAAGGCAGAATGATATTTATTATTCTCTGTCTCTTCTTTCTGTCGGTTTATCTTATTTTTTCTTTAAAGGAGAGAGGGCTGGACTCAGGAAAAACAGCTCAAGATGAACTTTTCCTCCTTTTTATTCTTCAAAAGGAAAATATAATACATCATTAATTCAATTATAAAAGACTATCAAATAAATTTTCTGTAACAAAACAAATTATATACATCTGGAGGAAAAAAGAATATAGGAAGTTGTTTTTAATAAACCTCACATTTTTCTTTCAAACTATTTTATTCTTTTTCTTTCTTTTATAAGGGTTTAATGAAAGGTTAGAAAGATATTTTTTTTAATTACATTTAGTACAAAGGAAGAAGTCAACAATAAATTGATATAAAGCCATGAGACATACTTAACAATTACAATATTAAATCTCTTTCACTGAACTAGAGAAATCTCCTGATAAACACAATAAAAACAGATTTAAGAGTGAAGAAAAGAACAGGCTTGGAGGTAAATGATGTTGGCTACATATATATTTAGATTAAAATTATTTAAGAACAAAATGTTCACAGTCTTGTTCACAGTCTCAGAGGAAAGATCCAAACTAAAGAGAGAAAAGTTTCAACTTCATATTTCTGAGGAGATTAATTGGCCAGCATCACAGATTTTTAGTGAATGTCCTTACGATACCACGACTAAAGATCTCCAAGGATGGAAAAGGTAAGGTGTTCCTGACAATGCTCTGGTGAAGAGCAGAGGAAAACGCAGAGTCAGCCAAGACAGACTCAAGAGGTCATTCCTGGCTCTACTAATATGCAATTCTGTGAAAGCAGGTTACCTTTTCAAGCAATGTTTCTTTCAAACAGTATGGTGAAACTGGAGTTAGGTGACAGAAAAAAGTACTACCTTTAAGTAAGGTATGTAGATCATGTATTTTTCTAAAAGCAGGCTGCTAACTTATTTTGAACTCAAAAAGAATAAAGTAGACAAGTTTTTCCAGGGTAACTTTGATTCTCCTCTAATGTCATAACATTTAAATGCAGTCAGGAAATGGGATTCTTATTCTTCACAGCTTCAGACTAAAGACTGACATAGTTGGCGTCGCTGGCATTTCCTGTAACAAAGGGGAGAGGACTCTTTGCCAAATTAGCATATATTTTTCTCATCCAAGGAAAAGGTAGAAAGATTGCTTTACATGTTAATAAACCTTAGGGTTACACAAACATAAATGCACATTTTGTCATTCCTTATTTATTAAGCTTCTTAAAAAAAAAAAAAAAAGAAAGAAAAATAAAAGAAAAGCAAAATCTGAGTTGTACAAATTCAGATATACAGCTTTTCTTTTTAGGTTGCTGAAAATGTGCCTAGCTTTTTGACTGAAAAGAAGCTATGCGCAGAACAGAAAGAAACCATGGCTTCTTTTTCTAAATTCTAAAATACCGCATTGTCGTTTCATGCTCCCACTCGCCTCCGGGAGAAGGTTGCATTATTCTTCCTTGAGCAGGTCTGGGAATAATGTAGAGTATATATCAATGTATTCTTGGAAGAGGAACTTGTGAAATACCTTTGTTATATTTTCTACACTGAATAACTATATTGTTATTACCAATGAGCATCTGAACACTTCATTGATGTTTCCTTTGCTGTAAAGCAAAGTATAATACAAGTGAAAATGTTGCTCTTTTGCATGTACTTATACAACTCCAAAAGGCCTCACATTTAAAGACAAACAGTGTAGCAAACCTGCTGGGCACCACAGAGACACTAGACTGTCTGACTACAGTCAAGAGCTTGTAAAGCAGAGACGTTTTAGAATGCCCTTACTCCCAAAGACATGACAGGCAGGGAGATGAGACCTCCATTTACAGATTGCTCCTAACCTGACGAAGGGTAGGGATGCTAGATGCATTACACTGTTCCCCCCGTTCCCCAAGGCTTTGGTTGGAAAAGCAGCATGGCCCAGCAGTCAGTCTAGATCTGGCCTGACAGAGACTTGTGCTCTGATTCTGCCTCCATCAGTGACAGCCTCTGCGACCGGGAACAAATTATTTTGTACTTCTGTCTCTGTGCCCGCTCTTTGTCTATCTGTTCTCATCAAACAGAATTGTTTCCTGCTGTGTATTTGCACGTGCTTAGTCATGGTGAAGAGCTGCTTTGGGTTGAGGATAAGTGATATAAAAATAATCCTAGAACACCAGATCTGACGTGCATTTTTCAGGTGGTGCATTCATCTCTCAATTAGCAAGATTATAGTATTTGTTTCTTAGCAAAAGCTAAGACTATATCTCAGTGTTCTTTATTTGATCTAATAGATATATCATTTGCTCTCACAGGAAAAGCTGTTATTACACTGGTAAAAGATGTTACACTGTTCTTTATCTTCATTTAAAGCTATTTCCTTTCTCCAGTTTAGGACTAGGAGCACTTAGGTTTGACCCATCAGTCCAAATAGCATAGCAGTGGACAAAAATAAATGTATTTGTCTTGTCTGTCTTACCTTTATTTCAAGAGCTTGCCAGGCTTTTTTCACCCTTTGTGTTAAAGAAGGAATTAAGGCAAAAAGAAATTAAGTGCATTGCCCAAAGCCAGCTGCTCAGTCTGGCAAATTCAGGGCTAGAAGTCACCTGTCTGGTCTTTGATTTCTGTGTGTGACTTAATAAGCAATACAGTGCTCCTACTTTTCCTACCTCTCTCCATTTTTGTAAAGTCACTGCTCTAATCCTCTTTTTTCTTCTCCTTAATTTCCTTTTGTATTCTCTATATTCTCCCTTCTCTGACACTTTCTGCTTTTTCTTTCTTGCATATTTCAGTTTATGAACAAGGTGTAAAGCCACAGAAGGATCTGCAAGGTTTGAATAAGATCATCTGTGGCAGGATCTTTTGAGTTAATGGAATATAGTTTTTCAGGTAGAATATGATTGCATGTTGTATCATTAATCATAGAATTGTAGAATCATAGAATTGTTTTGGTTGGTAGGGACCTTTAAGTTCATCAAGTCCAACCATTAACCTAACACTGCCAAAACCACCACTTAACCATGTTTCTAGCTACCATGTCTACCTGTCTTTTAAATACTTCCAGGGATGGCAATTCCCCCACTTCCCTGGGCAGCCTGTTCCAATGTTTGATAACCCTTTCTGAGAAGACATTTTTCCTAATACCAATTCTAAACCTCCCCTGGTGCAACTTGAGGCCATTTCCTCTCGTTCAATCACTTGTTACTTGGGACAACAGACCGACACCCACCTTGCTAGAGCCTCCTTTCAGGTAGTTGCAGAGACCAATAAGGTCTTTCCTCAGCCTCCTTTTCTCCAGGCTGAATGATCCCAGGTCCCTCAACCACTCCTCATAAGACTTGTTCTCCAGACCCCTCACCAGCTTCATTGCCCTTCTCTGGACTCGCTCCAGAGTGTCTTTCTCGTAGCAAGGGACCCAAAACTGAACACAGTATTCGAGGTGGGGCCTCACCAGTGTAAATGCAGTTCACATTCCTGCTTGGTCAAGTGCTGCTAGTGGCCGTGGTAGCGACCACCCATGGCCCACAGTGACACCGATAGCTCCATGCGCTGCAGCAGAGTGGTTAGTGCTCACGTCTGTCACTCTGGTCCCAAGATTGAAGTTTAGATATATGGCACAGAAGAAATTTTTGTGCCATGGAAACTCTTTAGGAAGATACTTCAAAGTGATACACATTTAATCCATTAATATTTGGTTGAAAGTGCAAAATCAGACATGTTAAACTCAGAATCACATACATGTTCTGTGTGGTCTCACGAACACATGATTTGACTCAACCAGATTAGATGCTCTTCATTTTCTTGTCTTTCACTTTTTTCAGGAATGTCCCAGTGGTGTTGTCAATGAAGAAACCTTCAAAGAGATTTACTCTCAGTTCTTTCCACAGGGAGGTGAGTACTTGGCAAACGTAATTAGTACTACAATATACAAAGAGTTATGTTTGTTAGTGTATAAGTCTGACAAAAAAGCTTGTTTTGTTCAAATTAAAAAGATTGCTGTCTCTCAAGCTCTGTTTGAAGTCACGGGGTACTTATTTGATTATAATAAAGTATATATTCCTGAATGAAATGCAATGATATCTACAAGAAGTCAGTATCCTGTTATGATGTTACCACATGTGTATGGGTAGTTCTGAAAACCCATTTGTCTAAGTAGTTTGAAAGTTTCCTTTCAAACTTTCTACATAGTTTTCTCCATCCCCTTCTAGTCCACAAAACCTTTCACAGTAGGAATGAAAACTGTAGGAGGTACTCGGGGTACCCTCTAATATCAATAGCAGAACACCCTTGACTTCTATGGGGTTTCTCTACTTAAACAAGGGCTTTTTTGCTACCCTTACTTTTAATAAAGTAATTTCCAGGGGTTTCATTAATTTGTTTATCTTCATTATCTTTTGGTGCAGTGAAGGTAACACAAAAAATATATAATAGATTTTTTCCTTGAAGCTTAGATTTTCTTTTAGTTTTGTTTTCCTCTCTTTTCTGCCTCTTGCTTTTACTATTCAGTCCTCTCTGTTCATATTCTCCAATAGCTCTTCAATCCTGCCTCTTCATCTTCTCCTACAGCTCTTGAGATTTGCATGTTTCCCTGGGACTGTTCCTACCTCTTTCTTTTCACTTGTATTTTAAAAAAACACACATTTAATTGGTAGGAACAAAACATCTCCCAATTAAGTTTTGCTTTGAATAAAGACCTACATGGTAAAGAGCAGCATTCAGTGTGGATTACCATCACTGAAATCTGTAACAAGTAGTCACACTCAGTAGGGAAGAACAAAAGGCTAAAAAAGTTGACCTGCCTAGTGATTATTTCTGTATCTGAGCTTTCAAACAAGGGAAACAATTGCAGTTTCAGACTTTATATTTTTTAGTTAGTCTGGCTAGTGAAAATAATTCTTTGCATGTGATTTACTACACCTTTATTACACTTAATATTTCTTTTTAAAAATATTTTTTCTGTTAGAAATGGTAATTAAAATGAATAAAGATGCTGTAGACAGGCCTCCATCCTGCAGAAGGCTCCCTCTAAAACTCGTGGCTTCTTAATAGCAATGGCAATATCGCAACTATTCGCTGCAATTTCAACAATGCCATTACTCTGCAACAAGGGACACACACTTTTCTGAAAGAAATTTACACTTTTTCTTCTCGCTTCTTTTAGCTTCAGTAAAATACAGTAAAAAATTAGATTTTTAGCAGGGTAGAAAAGTATTGAATCCGGATAATTCACTTACCAGTAACAGGTGTTGCTGTGCACTATTAATGGCATTTTTGTCATTCCCAATAAAGCCATTTCAGCCATCTCAGTGAAGAGCACTGAGAAGTGACCATCAGAAGCTATCCCTTTCCTCTCCCCATCCTGCCATGGTGTGCAGCCTAAGCAGTATGTAAAGACAGCACAAACAAACATGAAAGCCTTATGTAGTATTCCTCAAAATGTCAGGAAAAATACTTATCGGAAACAGCAGAAGAGCTGAGGCTCCTTGGAGTAACAGCTCACATCAGTAATCCTTGAATTGAATCCTTGAATCCTTGAATCCCCTGTGACTTGGAATGTTTTGTGTAGGTTTTGTGCTGGTTTGTAGGTGCCTGTGTTGACTTTTGCCATTTTCTGAGAGGTGTGGGAGCCAAAGTCATTTCTTTATTCCTCACATTAGCCAAGGTATTTTCAAATGTATTGCCAAAATATAGTGTGCAGCTGAGGCCTTTACATTTCAGTTGTGCTTAAAAGATTGGTTTTATGTATGTCTGAATATTAAAGAGTGAAAAAAACCTTTGAAAATCATCCCCACGTTAAAATATGTTGTACATGTAGATCCGTGCCCCGATTGTCTATGTGATGCAAAACCAGATACAACATGATGTATCATTGTAACAATTCATATCTGAGCAAACACAATGAAGTTGTGTAAGAATTTAAGCTTCAGGGTAATTAAACAATCACCAAAAGGTCATTTTCCAATGTCACCCAGCAAATCACTTCATCAAGAGACTTTCAAGACTATCCAGGACAAGGGACAGGAGCAGTAGAAAGAAGATAAGGGAGTTGCAGTAAAAGTAACAAATAAGATGACACAGATCTGCAGTAAAATAGATGTATTTTGAAAGACAGAAGTAGCTTTGTAAAAAGCTTTCCATGCTGGAGAGGCACTCCAGTTATATCTTTTTAGCAGGCAAATGAATAGGCCCCCTGTGTCCATGCAGTGGATCACCTGAAATAGGCAGGTCGTAGATAAGAATCCAGACACTGAATAATTATTACACTCCTCCTCAGTTATGAACCGAGCAGATTATGTTCATGGTTTGATAAAGCGTAGTCTGGGATGTATAATTGCTCCCATTTTTTGTCTCTGATGTTTAAATTCGTTTAATGGTGTATTTCAAAGGAATTCTGATCTAATATCTGTTCCTGTCTCAACCTGTCAAAATATCAATGTAGCCTACTAGATATTATATCCGATCCCTGAAAAGAAAACATATTTTATTTAAGAAGTTAAGCTTATGTCTAACATGATTAATGCTCAAGATTTAGGGATTTGTGACAGGGAGAAAGCACATTAAGTAGCTCTAATTAAAAGACTAGCGTACCTCATCCTGACGTGGTTTTGAAGGGAAAAGTTCAGACCGGAATTGCCAAACAAACATCCCTGAAAAACACCTCTGGTTTATTTTTATTTTTTTTTTAAGCAGGGGTTACAAGAGATAAAACATTATTCAACTGGAGATTTTTCTTTCATATAACTTCATACAAAGAGTAGTATATTGTATCATGTGTGGGCAACAAACTGCAAAAAACCTTTGTGTTAGCCTTTGCATTTTCTGTAAATCTACAGAAAATAATTAGGAATATTTCACGTTTTTAAGAAATGAATGCCAAGAGAATAGGTATTTAAAATTCAGTTTAAAATAACTATATCTCTCTATTATGTTTTTTCCCTGAAAATGGTTTGGATAGTATATTCTGTTGTACAACAGAAGCGTCAGTAGGTTATAGAAAATATGACTATTAAAATCCTAACTATAAACTGAAGTCAACAAATTTACATTTGTCAGTTAAAGTGGGAATTTATCTGCTAGGCCATGCTTAAGCAATTACACTGATGACTGAAGCCATGGATGAATGAACAAATGTCTCAATAGTGGGTTGTTTGTATTTAATTCTCTGAAACAGACACAGGGTTTAAAGGCTGCAGAGGGATTTTTCTCATATTGAGTAAGACCAGAAACTTTACTTACTAATATCAGGGAAGTACAAGGTTTTGAGTTTTGGTGTATTTGGTTTCTTGGAGTCAAGGTGGCATTTCAGGTGAGTGACCCAAGACTATCAGTTTAATTCAAAACAATAATTTGGGCTGTGGCAAATACATGTTCTCAGGATTAATATGAAAACTAAAATAGTTTAGCACCAAGAAATCAGAAAAGGCACCTCAGCACAGATTCCATAACACTTCTCCCATCACTAAAAGTGTGTGAGGTTAATGTTAATTGACCTAAAATTAATGTAAATACAAGAAATAGAGCAAAGCAATGAGTATTAAAAATAAACAATACCTCAGCCTACAGTAATTTGTGGTTTTGAGGGAGGGAGAAGACACTGAGGAAAGCTGACTTCCCAAAACCTCAGCAGTTTGTACCTCACATCAACAGGGCAGACTCTGGAGAAGTCTTCTCTTCGCAGTGTATTACTCCTGGAGCAGGCTGTGCCTCTCAGAAGGCATTCACTGGAAATGGAGAGATGGATCTTTAAAAAACTTAGAGGCTTGACAGATTTATATTCATGCTGTCTTGTGTTTCTGAAATGAGTCGATATGCGCTGGTCAGTGGGTTTGAAAATATACAAATAATTAGTGAAGGGATCACTTGTTTAAGATCATCTCTCAGAGTCTTATTGACCACTTCAGTTGGTCACAGCCAGTTTTTCCAAGGTTTTTAAGCACCCGGCTCTCGTATGATGTTCTTGGGAATTAAACAGCAAAGCAGCCTTAGAATCTGCTTCTCTGGACAGGATTTTATCTCACCTGAGCATAGGACCCGAGTGCAGCTGCAGCTTTCTGACAAGAGCATCTTCAACCTGGGTAACAGGCCTGTCTTCAGAGTAAAAACGATGTGCCAGGTGCACAGATGGTAGTGTCTGCTTCCCTCGTTTAAAGGGAACAAATGAACATATTCTTCTTCTTTAACACACAAGATAGATCCCCTGTCGCAGTGATTTAACTGATTAATTCCCATTAACACAGGTTGTTTCAGAGCGCAATAACACGGCCTCTTTGCTATTTATTCAGATGTGAGTGATTAGTAGAAATGGTAATGAAAATGAATAAAAATATTCTAGACTAGAATTTTAGATTTTCTGTCCCTAATTCCAAACTGAATTGAAAATTTAGTCTTGCTATCAAATTTTGGTATCAAAATATATCTCGGTATCATTTTTTTTCAGGGAGAGAAACTAAATTAAGATGTGCTCACCATTAATTATTTTTACTGTTTTAAATTGTAGATTCCACAACTTATGCACATTTTCTGTTTAACGCATTTGACACTGATCACAACGGATCTGTAAGTTTTGAGGTAAGTGATGCTGTTACTTCTTCCTCTGCAATTGAATATTTTTGCCATTCCTTATACTTAAGTCTAGTTTGATTGCTTTTTTTATATGGCTCACTTTATGAAAAATTTAGCTTGACTCAAGTTTCAAGTTTTTCCAATGTATTAATGGAATTCATAATTATTTTACAGTTGTATATCCCAAAATGGTAACTCAGACTGTGTTGCTATGTAACTTTTTTATAAATCTGTTCATTTAAAAGGTAACCCAATTTATATGCAAGTTATATTAAATAATCCTTATCTTCCTTCCTGCCTCTGCAAGGTGAGAAGGACTCTGAACTACAGCTAGTGATGTGGGAATGACTCAGCCAAATAGGATTGCTCACACTCTTAGTTTCCAGGAGAAGGCTCTACAAAAAGAGGTTTTAAAGCAAATGCATTTAAAAGCAAAAGTGTTTGAAATTTTTCCTTCATTTAACTGCTCAGCCTGTTTTCAAAATTCTGCCTTTCCCTGTTAAGGCCGATGTCATCATCTGCAAAGGCTGATATCACTGTGATGGGTTGAACCTGGCTGGACACCAGGTGCCCACCAAAGCACACTTGCAAACTGTATGATAGCTGTTCTAAAAGCATCCTCCTTGAGTTAAAAATGTTCAGGGTTTATTCTAATCATGAGAAAGTAGCCGCAAAATATGAAAGTAGATATTGTAAAATGTGAAAAATACAATAATGTCTTTTTTTCCTGCTCCTTTTTATCCTAGGTGCAACTGTGCCAAACTCTTTCTATACCAATTCATACTATAGTTTTCTAATTTCCATTAGGGATAAAAAAACCCCAAAAAAAAGTGGAGAAAAAGGAGGTTTTAATTTAAACATTTGGAGAATAAAATAAACATTCATCCCAATTTACTTCCTATATAAAACTGTACAGGAGTAAATAAAAGTGTATAAAAGTGTAGGAGTAAATAAAATTTAATGTAATGACCTTTCATGAAAACACTCTTCAGCTCTTTTCTATGTAAAAAAGGATAGAAAAATCTGAAAGAATGTAGGTAAGAATGATATTTTTTGTGTTGCACTCTCCTTTTTCTAATGAAGCAATGGTAGCTGGAGTTGTGGGGAAGAAGAAAGAGAGAATTTGTTATAGCTTTTGGCTCCTTTTTCCTCAAATTTTCAACCGTCAATGAAGTGTTAGACTTTAGCACAACTTAAATGCACACCTCCATTGGATGAGATTGCTTGGTGAGATTGCTGCGTCCTTAAGAGTTTTGTCATCCTTAAATCTGTGTACTTTCTGATAAAAGCCAGGATCTCCAAATGAGGCATTTTATGTAGCACAAAAACACAAAACTTGCTGCTTGAACCTATCTGTCTCTCCTTATCCCAAGATTGCTTCAATTTTGAGACTAAATTATTTTATTAGTTATGCCAACTAGCTTTGCTTTAACATGAGGGACAGAGTTTCAGAAAACCTAGTGACCCCGCTATTGAAGGGCTCCTTTGGCACATCAGTGAACTCAAGTTCTTTTTTCCATCAGAGAGAGACAGGCGTGAAAGCAAGGTTTCCACTTGCTGCCTGAGTATTGTAACTGAACAAAAATGAAGATCTGGGCCTCAAGGCTATTTACAGAGTCAGGAAAATTGAGGTTAATTAACTTCAGACATAGAGTCAAAGGTAAAGCACATTGCACCCCTACGCAAATATTCAAATCAGTGTCCTTACTTTGTTGTAGATGGAGATGTAGATGCAGGCAGCTATTCTAAACGTGATCTTCATGAGAGGAAAGTCACTCAGTAATCCCGCTAATTCTCAGTGCCCTAAAGTACAGAGCTGTGCCCAAATGCAATGGAGATGTTTTGTCCTTTTTAATAAAAAACAAACTTGTATTTATTTCTCAAAAAAATGATTAATAATTCTTAGCAAAGTTGTTGGTGGTTTTCTGATTGCTTTATTCCTCAATTGTTACCTGAGAATTTTGCATCACTTAATAAGTTAACAAACATGTTAACTCAGTTCTATAGGAGAGTCCAGATCTTAAGATCAAACACAACTTTGGTATTTCACTGTCAACAGTGATAAACAGTCCTTGTCTCCAAGGCAGTAATATAAGGGTAGCAGTTTAATGGATGTATCCAAGTGTGATTCGGTGTTCAACACAGAAAGTCTCGTTTGTGTCATGTAGGAGGAAATGAGCTAATTTTTCTCAGGACAGTGGTAATTTTATAAGCATTTTATTACCAGCGGGTGTAAAATAGCTACAAAGAAATGTATTTCCTCTTAACAGCAGCTCCTCCTCAGTGATCTTTGTTTCAGGTGCACCAGGGCTCTGCCTTCTCTGAATAAAATCATCACTTGGTTCCTTTCCAAAACCTAAGGGCTAAATATGAAAATGGATTTAGGTGCCTTTCTTTCCTACTTCCTCTGGCCTTGAACAAGATATAAAGGAACACATGAGGTGTTCCACATCAGGTGGAATAATTTTAAGCTTTCCTATGGATTTGAGACAGCACACTATTAAGATTGTTAATTAATTTATTAATGAACTAATTCTCCCCAAAGATTTACCGAGGGATGAAGCAATCAGAAAGTCATCAACAAGCTTGCTAAGAGATAATTAATCACTGCTGGAATAAAAATCAAATACGAGTTAATCCCAGATGACAAGCAGAAGCTCTATCCAGTTGTAGTGCAGAGCTGAGAGGTGAGCAGGCCGTGATACTGCGGGGACAGCATCTCCAGTACAGGTTCAGTGATGCTGCATTTTGCAGGCCTTCAGTGAGACATCTCCCTTTTTTTGCAGAATCAAAGTTAGGCACAGGAGAGTTTGGTGTTTAATGGAGGTCTTCACAGGTGCTAGCACACTCACGAAGCTGTGGAAAGGATTACAAAAGTACCAAAGGCCTAAATCATGGGCTTCTCTGCTTCTAACTTCTCTGTCACAGACTGAAGAGAGACCTGACCTGACCTAGAGTTCTGTAGGCTCCTTTGTAACCTTAAATCAGACGCACCTGTGTCCAAGTGTGATGTAAATGTCCAAGCAGTAGTGTGCATCTTGCTTCAAAAATAAATAGGCTCTAAAAGTCGAATCCCTCTCCCCACAGAAATCAGTTGTCTAAACCAGAAAGGAAAACGCATCTGGGTACTTTAATACTGTAAGGAGGTCTTGGGTTCATGCTTCGAGCTAAAGGTGTGCCTGATTCATGCATCACTGAGTTGTTGGTAACAAGGATGTAGACAGGCGTTCTCTGGGCTTAGCTGCTACATACTTTATGGTGCTTTAAAGCACTTATGGTGCTTTACGATGGCTTTCTGCACTGGGTTATTGGTTTAACAGCTGTCATAGCAATACTGCTCCTGACACACGTATCGCCTTTCACCATGCAGAGCCTATTTCTCTTTGAGGATCTGGCCCAAAATACTCTGTGGATTTAGCCTATCTCCATTGAATCAGATTTTTTCACTTCTCTGTGATTTTATTGCTGTATTCTTCAATTGTACCTACGTAAGCATGTAAAAAAACCATCCCATCCTAACTGCTTCTTATTCTGCTCATCACAACTTTCTTTTATGACAAGTCCCTGAGTCTATTGTTCCTGAGATGGACTCCTGCACAACACTCAGATGAAGGCAATGCAGCTGATCTACATATGATTCCCAAGCATGTTGATGCAATATAGGAGATGACCTGCTCTTGCAGAGTTTAGAGCACACATCTGGAAGGTTTTGAGTTGTCACAGCTTTTATGTGGACATTCAGTCCTATGCAAAACAGCATAAAGTCAATTTTTTTTGATGTGTGGTTTTTAACACCGATGATAGAAGGGCAGCCTTGTAAATGGGGATATAAATGGTGCCAGGGAGCCAGATAACATATGGGCAGTACATCAAAGACAGGAGGCGAGAGAAATAATCAGGGAAAGAAATATAGATATATGATTTAGATAGAAAAAAATGCAAAAATATTGCTGGCGCCAAATTAAAAATAAATTCAGAGTCCTGAAATGTAATACTCTAAGAAAATAAAGTTATTGGAGACCTTTGCAAAAGCCTTCGGGAAAGGCTGCATCAAGAACGTAGAACAGTGCAGAAAAGATGTGAAGAAATGGTACTGAATTAAAAAGGTTAATTGCTAGTGCCGTAATGTGATCAAATCTGTTCTGAATTTCTTGAACATTTTAATACTTAATAGTACATTGTTAAAGAGCTGTTTGGAGATTTAACCCTGTGACCCTCAATTAGTCATTGAGATGCAGACAAGACAAGCTGAGCAAAACTCTTTCAAGATTCATGTATCCATTTACCCCAAAGGGCACATTTACCAGTAAGACATAAATTTATGGCAGACTAAGAAAACCCAGAGCGTACCACTTGAATCGTTAAAAAGTCTGAATCTGTCAAAAGAGCTAGGACTACTAGCCAGTCTGAGGCCATGATATCTGTGTAGGCTTCACCTCATCGGGCGTACTCATTTGACTGTGTGGTACATCAGAACTTTATGTCTAACCCCAGTGCAGTCTTTTCCAGTGCTCCTCTTTTAAGGAAATGCATAAACTGCTGCTAAGAAATACTTTATGTGCTTTAATGTTACTCTAAGACATCCTGTATGTCTTTTTGCCAACGATGGAGAGGTGCACATTCAAATATAAGCTCTTGCATATGTTGCTCAACATATTATGGCGACAATGTCACAGATTTATGGCTCTACAAGCTTATCAAATAGAAAAAGATGGAGGAGAGAGTTAGGAAAAAAAAAAGCCACTGTTTAAAAAAAGTTAACATGAAAGTTAACATGCTAAGAAATACAGAAGACAGGTGATGACACATCCCAGTTGATATTTTCTCCAATCTGGAAGATGCCCACTAAATGCAAAGGAGGTTTGTGCTGTCAAAAGAGTATTAATTATGAAACAAAAATCTGTAACCAAATACTATATATAAAAAAATCTCAAAAGTCTTCTGATTTATTTCTTTGGAATAGCTTTACAGCAATAGACCACTGGCGGGTCACAAAACCATTAAGGTGGCACATGGATACATAGCAAATATTATTCCCTATGATATTTCCAATAAAAGGTTTAAGTCTTAAGGTGTACTGTAGCATACACGAATATTCAAATGTTGACTGCACAGATTGATCTAAGAGGTCTGGGAACCACTTATTCCATTTCCAACAATGTAGAGATTTAACAAGAATTTAATGTTCCTTAGTAGATAGTTCTCCCAAAATTGGTCTCCTGTGCTTAGATTAATTTAACTCCCACTTAAGCTCTTTTTTTGGACCATTAAGCTGTGAGGATTGCTTTTCCCTGGTTCAACAGCAACTGCTTATGTGAGGCATTTCAGAGGATAAATCCACAAACAGAAAATTATGGCTTATTTTATTGAAAATTACTCAATTTACTTATTAATTATGAGTGTAGCATACACTGCCTAGATGTTTAATTATTTAAATAACCAGCAATCTTTAACACTTACTATGAAGCAAAAGAAATAGAAACAAAACTTCAAGACTTCCGTATTTCTGATGAATGCATTATTCTGGATTTCTGAATGTTTGGGAAAAACTGCTTAATTCCAAACTGACCAAGACCTTTTGTCTATTTAGGATTTTGTTATGGGTCTCTCAATTTTACTCCGAGGGACAGTACAGGAGAAACTGAACTGGGCTTTCAATTTGTATGATATAAATAAGGATGGATATATAACTAAGGAGGTAAGGTCTACTTTTTACACTAATCACTGAAACTAAAGGTTGTATATATAAGTCCAGAGAAGATTGGCTTCATTCTCAAATTAGACACGTTAACAAATAAACATATATTACGAAACCAATATGCTAAAAAAAATAAGGTAATTTTCTCATTTTAAAGGTATATATAAAAATTGAAAAGGGCACATACAGTCAGTAGAACAAAGTAGTTCAGTAGGATATTTGGACAAAAAAGAATTAAGTTGGACACAAGTGTTACCCATTTTATAAAACTACTTCTAAAAATCTTTTCTTGAAACAGAATTTATATAAAAAGATTCCTACATCTTTCACTCTGCAAGGATTTAAACACACACTTAAATTACAGCAGGACCTAATGAGTGCCTTCATAAAAAAAAATAGTTTTTCAAAATTGGGTCTTTATATAAATATATATATGACATTTATAATTTTATACTTTAGAAGAATACTTTGTGATTACAGAAGAAGGTGAGCTATAGAATAATTTCTCAGCATACTGGCAAATGCCTTTTATAATGCTTCTTAGAGTTTTCATAAGGCACTCTGTTAACAAAATTCAAAGCTTTTGTTATAAAAGGAGGAGTCTTTGCATATGTGCAGGTGTGTGCATGGGTGTTTCTATTTTCTTCAGGGAAAACTCAGTTGTGAGAAGCTGATGTGTTTTGACCCTTCACTTGCTGTTACAGAACTTCTTTTCCTGTTTAGTTTTATTCACAAGACCTCAGGAGATTCCTCCGACAATCCATGAACTTGCACACATTCTAAATCATTTAAAATCAAAATCATACATCTGCATCCATTTAACAAGTTTATCTCTGAAAGCTGAACTAACATGCTAGAATTTCTAGGAACATAGTAGTTCCTTCCTGAAGCTGTTCAGTCATGAAATAACAGGCACAATCTCAAATTTTATTCTAAAATGTAAATCCTAAAAATCATTTATGTGTTCAGAGTCAGAGCAGTGTCTACAAAGCACTCATATTACACAGACTTTTTTTTTAATCTCTTCAGGAAATGCTTGATATCATGAAAGCAATATATGATATGATGGGAAAATGCACCTATCCTGTTCTCAAGGAGGATGCGCCTAGACAACATGTGGAAACGTTTTTCCAGGTGGGTCGGGTAATATACGGAGCCAAAAAGGCTGCTCTGGGAGCAGGTATGAAAAAATTTTCATTATTGTAACAGTTTTGCATATCCTACCAGTTTTGTAATCCTTTTTCTTCTCTTCTCTTGTGGTTCCATCCCAAGTTTCTCAGATCTACTCGTTACACCTTGCTTTTTCAACAATAAGCTCCTTAAGCTTATTCTGGTATATCACTTACTACTTCTTTACAGCATTTGGGCCTAGTTGTTCCTAGGCTGACACATAGCTGAAATGCATAATAAAAAGGACTTTTTAAGCTCCTTAAGCTTATTCTGGTATATCAATTACTACTTCTTTACAGCATTTTGGCCTAGTTGTTCCTAGGCTGACACCTAGCTGAAATGCATAATAAAAATGACTATTTTTACACAGTATTTCAGGAGGATAAACATACATTCTTATTCTTTCCGAACAGAAAATGGACAAAAACAAAGACGGAGTAGTGACCATAGACGAATTCATCGAGAGCTGCCAGAAAGTAAGTACCCAGTGACAAGTACTGAGCCTGTGTCTGTTGGGTAATGCCATCCTACTGCTACACAGATTTCTGGAGTGACAGTGGTGGTAACCCTAATGCCAGGGACAGCATTTTCCTAAGGCAGAGTATCCATAGAATCATAGAATTGCCTAAGTTGGAAGGGACCTTTCAGATCATTGAGTCCAACCACCAACAGAAACCATCACTAAACCATATCAGCACATCATTACACAAAGCCACTAAACAATGTAAATGAATTTGTCACCTGGATCTGTAGAAGAGATGTTATCTACAAGCTGTCATTGGACAGCATTTTCCTAAGGCAGAGTATCCATAGAATCATAGAATTGCCTAAGTTGGAAGGGACCTTTCAGATCATTGAGTCCAACCACCAACAGAAACCATCACTAAACCATATCAGCACATCATTACACAAAGCCACTAAACAAGGTAAATGAATTTGTCACCTGGATCTGTAGAAGAGATGTTATCTACAAGCTCTCATTTGACAACCGTGTCCACATCCCTTCTCTATAATGTTTTGGTTTTACTCGACAGCAAAAGCTTCCTCACATTCAGCTACATATTTATTTCTACCTTCTGCCTGTGCTGGTGAAATTTGACAACCGTGTCCACATCCCTTCTCTATTTAACAGCGTTTTGGTTTTACTCGACAGCAAAAGTTTCCTCACATTCAGCTACATACTTATTTCTACCTTCTGCCCGTGCTGGGGAGCACATTCCTGCTACAATTAGCATATAGTCACAGCAATGATGATAATATTGCTTGAAAATTTATCATCTATGGAGGGGTGTTTCTCAAACAGTGAGTCACAACCTGCTGGAACCCTAAAAAAGGGGGAACGCAAGGATCTTGCGAAGTGTTGGATGGCAGGAGTCAACAGCAGGCAAGTCTTCTCAAGGCAAGGGAGTGAGAACTAATTGTGATTATCAGTTGCAAGTGTTTGCACAGCCCAGGTGGCTGTTAATTGCCTTCACGGGCTGAAAGCAGCTCATTGCCTCTTGAGCCAGGAATGGGAGCAAACGTCTGCAGAAGGAATTACAGCCTGATTTCACTCCTCTGCCCTTCAGAAACCGGCTTGCTCTGACCAGGAGACGATACGAGGAAAGATAAGTTGTATTTTCAAAAACTTAGGTATCTGTTGTTAATTTGTCAATTAAAAAAAGAGATAAGAAAAAGAAATATGATTTAGTACAAAAGCCTTTGGTGTGCTTTTGGTGGTGGTTATGTCCTGTAAAGCGTCACATTAGTCTTAGTGATAAGATAGTCTTAAGTACGTTATGCAAAATGATATGGCAAATACAACTAATGGTATTTGTTACAGTGACAAATATATATGGAATAGTAGCTTTCTGCTGGTACTTCAGTCTTTCCCAGGCTGACTGTGATTAATACAAAGCTGACACAGAGCAGCAATATTGCCCATGTGTGTTGCTTCTTACCTCCTACAGCAAGAAGAGAGTAGTAGACACAGGAGAGAATGAGACTGGCCAGATAAATGCAGTGAGTGATGGATTTATAACCATTTGGAACAGGGAAAGTTGAACAGGAAGTAGCAAAGATGCTCTACAACTGGTACATTTTTATATGCATTTGTAGTTATTCTTTGGGATTGCTCTCATGGACACAGCTATCTGCTAAGTGATTCTCTGATTTTAATCCACTGATTTTGGGAGGTGAAAAAAAGAGAACATCACTTCTACCTGTGGCTGTTCTGTATGTCCTTATCAATGGTTATTGGGTGGTCTCCTGTCTGCCAGCAGTGCTCTATTGCATTGACCGTGGTCCTGGCTTGTCAGTCTTTTCTGTAGGAATGAAAAGGATTCTACTTGGCTAAAGCTGAGTGATCATCAGAAACAGAGATGAGATTTATATCCCGGGTGAGGTCTGCAGAGTTCTGGAAATTTAAATGAAAGATTAATCTGGATATGACAACCATTATGGTGACGGACTGAGTGATTCATTTACAAAGAAAATTAGTAGCTTCAGTAACGAATTGCCTGCTCTCCTTTTCCAATGTGATTCACAGTTTCTTGGTTCTGTTAGAAAATGTCTTACTTAGCTCTTCTGAGTATTTAGAATACATATGAGAGGGATACTGTCTAAACTCCTACATGACAGAGACACCATTCTCATCTTGCCACTTATCTCACCTTCACTTGCTTTTACCTTCAAAGGTGGCAGTGTTTTTAGATACAAAAAGTATCTTGAAGACTAATTTTTTGTCTTTCTGCCTATTAAGATCTGTTCTTCTGAGCTGCAAAGTGTGTAATTCATGTTTATATAAAGATTTGGTTTTAGAACTGAGATGTTTGGATTAGGATTCAATCCAAGTCCTTCACGAAACTTGATTCAGGAGTTAGCATGGTTTCAGCCTTTTCAAGATTATGTTTTTCACAACAAACAGTGGGTACTTCCTTCTAAGACACAACTGTAGGAGAATCTTTCTTTTTAATATCCTAATGGGTATGAAACTGATCTAAAAACTTAAGATTTGGATTCCTTCCTTTCCTTAGCATGCAATGAGTCACATCTCTCCAGGAGCGAGGAGGCTCATCTTTCATGAGCATTTAACAATGTCAAAAGCAGAATTAAATGATCTTGTGATCCTTCTTGTAGTAAATCTGCTTGTGTTTTAGACTCGCCATATATATTTTTTTTTATATTTTCCACATGTTCTTGTGTTATGGGGAAAAACAGTGGTTATCGTTACTGCCTTTCATTCAGTATCTCTTTTCCAAGCTGTAAAGCACTCATTTATTCAACCTTCCCTCCTAGGGAAGCCAGTCCATACCTTTAATCATCCTTGGTCTTCTCTCTAGACCACTACATTCAGCCATTGGAATGGGCTGCCCAGGGAGGTGGTTGAGGCACCATCCCTGGAGGTGTTCAAAAGACGGGTTGATGTAGTGCTGGGAGGTATGGTTTAGTGATGATGCTCCTTGTTTGTTGTGTGGGTGTCTTTTTTTGTCAGTTAGGTTGACAGTTGGAAAAGATGATCTTTAAGGTCCCTTCCAACCTAGAAGATTCTGTGATTCTGTGATCCCTGGAAGTGTTCAAGACCAGGCTGGATGACGCTTTGAGCAACGTGGTCTAGTGGGAGATGTCCCTACCCATGGCAGGGGGGTTGGAACTTGGTGATCCTTAAGGTCCCTTCAAATCTAACCATTCTATGATTCTACTTCTGCTATTTGGTAGAACCTTTGGTTTACCTGAATCAGAACGTTCAGGACAGGGGCACAGCACACCTGCTGCTCCCTAGTCTTTGACAGCTATGGTGACCTCGTCATCTACAAACCCTCCTTTGGCATTAAGGCTGTGAGATTAGAGTCAAAACAGTGCCAAGAGACCCTCGACAAAACTCTTCAAGCTCACATCCCCTTCATTTTGCATCTCAAAATGGACCTAGTCTAGGGAAAGGCTGCAGGAGCCTTTCCTTTCAATGATCTCTCAGGCAAGTTTCCAGGCTCTGAGGACTGGGCATCCCTTTGACTGGTGTTTTGTCATAACTAAGGAAAGGAGCAAGAAGGAGCACTGCAGAGCATATTTTAACACAGAGGCTCTACTTCAGGTTCCTGGGATATGTTCCTGAGATATTTTTGTAGCATCAACAGTGTCTGGTGTGTTCTTAAATACTTATTTATACATGTGTGTCCCTTTTTTTAAAATCACCTCCTTGTGCTGAGTACTGGTTTGGCACAACTGTCAATGCCATAGCACTGTACAGGCACTGGTACCAGCCCTCTAACAGGGCACAAACAGTTAGCTGACCTTGGCTGTTATAGCAATAAGTATAGGCAGGAGCCTCTCCACATGCTATAAACATCAAATGCCATCACTCTGGAAGCAGACACTATCTGAAGAATATGCTGTTAATTAATTCCAGAAAGTGCAGTTAGTTCGAAGAGCCTTAACCGAAAAGTAAAATTACTGAAATTGGTTCTGTTCTAATTCATACCAGGACGTTCAGCAAGTTCAAGGCTTTTAATTCACAGTTTCAGAGCAAAGAATGGCCTGTCCATTCACCAAGTCTTAAGCAGTTATGTAGGGAATTGCAGAGCATCTGGCTTTGAGTGTGGTCTTCTCTGGTCACTGGGTATAAAGACCTATCTTTGTCCATGATTGAGGACAGCAAAGGTGCTTCCCCTCTCTCTGTCTTGAGCAGGGAATGCGTGTGCCCTGATTCCCCTGCCCTCCCTACCCCACGTGTCCATGTGCTCGAATGCCACTCTGCCACCCAGACTCCAGGAGTCCCCCTACTCCCACCAGAGACAGGAACCCTCTAGGCTGAGTCCCAGAAAGCAGCTGCTGTATGTCCAGGTCTGTATAAGCTACCAAATAGCAGAGATGGCTCTTGAGAAGCAGTAGTGTGGCTAACTCAGGGGCCAGGCACTACCCAGCTCCTCTTGTGCCTCCTTCCATTGCTTGGTGCTGGTGGGAAATGCTCCAACTGGGGCATTGCTTCGTATCTACAGCAGCACCATGAAGAACAGAGGTGAAGGACTAAGTCATACATGGTGCACAGGTCAGGGAGAATGACTTAAAGCTCCTTCTGACAATGATTAAAAGGCTTTTGGGATAGATATTTTCTGCAGGAGTGAGCCATTCCCTACGCAATGCTGGAGGTTCTGGGCTCGCCTGACAAGAAAGTAGCTGTCTCAAACTTCAGCAGGAAAAACCTCAAAGCTGGCTTGAAGTTGGGCGTCCCTCTAAAGGAGGGGACATTGGAAGTCTCATGTATAGAAATAGCAAACTTCAGAAATATGGGGCTGATTTTAGAAAACTACCACTTTCATTTGTGATAATGCATATATATGTGTATATATACATAAAGAGAATTGGTAGGAAGTGTCAAAATGCTTTTTATGAGTTAAGAACATGTTGGTTTGCTTTGCATGTTTGCTGAGCAAAGGTGCCAATGTGTATGCAAAACCATTTGTAAATAGTGAAATGACAAACAATTCTTGTTAAACCAAAATTTAACCTTACATTAGTCAGCAATCTTCAATAGTGTATTGATGTTTCAAAACAACACAGTGTGAAAAACTTAGTTTATTATAATTTCCAGTAATTTAATGTAGTGAATTTCCTATATGAATGTTAACTATTAATCTACATAACTATTTTTTTTTTAAATTACGTATCATTGCTTCATAAGTTAGTTTGTCAGCACAAAATAATGTGCAGATCACTTCTTAAAGCAAAATCACTTGAGATGACATACGGAATCAAAGATGAAAACCCCACTGTGCACATTTCATAACATAAATTAAGAAAATTACTCTGATTTGTCATTTTTACAAAGCACATCACCCACCAGACTGAACAGTGAATAACTTAACTGGAAGTGTTATTTGAACATTAATGTACGGAAGGCCTACAGATCTATCAGGAGTGGAGAATACTAGGAGATAACCTTTCTAAGAAGTGGGTGTTTTATGCCTCTGTCATGAGATTTCCTAAATCGTTATATCAAATTTGGTCTATTTATTCACTAGAATTAAATGTGACTAGATTATCCCTCAAGAAAGTGCAAAATGGTGTGCACTCAGATTGAAAAATAGGATCCTTACAGTGAAGACCAGTAAATGCTAAAAGAGCACATAGTATACTCTTGTATTGTACATATAGTGAATTGTGCAATCAACTGCTGATCCAGAAGTGCCACAATACAGGCTATTGAAAGTAAATTTTCTTCTATACAGGTAAGGTAAATGTTACAAGAACCCCCTATTTTTTTCCTGACTGCTGTGCTGGGAGTTATTTACTGATAAAAACTGGAATACAGAGTGATGCAACAGTAAGCATTATGCAGAACTGAAGGTTTTGTTACCTGCTTCATGCAAAGCCATCAGAAAGCAGAAGTAGCGCTGGAAAGCAGTCAGCACCTTTCTTTGGGAACACACCAAAAACCTGAGCTGAGGAGGCAATGTCGCAGTGATATTTACAGAATTGACTGCTTTCAAAGAGTTCATACAAAGATGCAAATTCATACCAGGACGTTCAGCAAGTTCAAGGCTTTTAATTCACAGTTTCAGAGCAAAGAATGGCCTGTCCATTCACCAAGTCTTAAGCAGTTATGTAGGGAATTGCAGAGCATCTGGCTTTGAGTGTGGTCTTCTCTGGTCACTGGGTATAAAGACCTATCTTTGTCCATGATTGAGGACAGCAAAGGTGCTTCCCCTCTCTCTGTCTTGAGCAGGGAATGCGTGTGCCCTGATTCCCCTGCCCTCCCTACCCCACGTGTCCATGTGCTCGAATGCCACTCTGCCACCCAGACTCCAGGAGTCCCCCTACTCCCACCAGAGACAGGAACCCTCTAGGCTGAGTCCCAGAAAGCAACTGCTGTATGTCCAGTTCTGTATAAGCTACCAAATAGCAGATATGGGTCTTGAGAAGCAGTAGTGTGGCTAACTCAGGGGCCAGGCACTAGCCAGCTCCTCTTGTGCCTCCTTCCATTGCTTGGTGCTGGTGGGAAATGCTCCAACTGGGGCATTGCTTCGTATCTACAGCAGCACCATGAAGAACAGAGGTGAAGGACTAATTATACATGGTGCACAGGTCAGGGGGAATGACTTAAAGCTCCTTCTGACAATGATTAAAAGGCTTTTGGGATAGATATTTTCTGCAGGAGTGAGCCATTCCCTACGCAATGCTGGAGGTTCTGGGCTCGCCTGACAAGAAAGTAGCTGTCTCAAACTTCAGCAGGAAAAACCTCAAAGCTGGCTTGAAGTTGGGCGTCCCTCTAAAGAAGGGGACATTGGAAGTCTCATGTATAGAAATAGCAAACTTCAGAAATATGGGGCTGATTTTAGAAAACTACCACTTTCATTTGTGATAATGCATATATATGTGTATATATACATAAAGAGAATTGGTAGGAAGTGTCAAAATGCTTTTTATGAGTTAAGAACATGTTGGTTTGCTTTGCATGTTTGCTGAGCAAAGGTGCCAATGTGTATGCAAAACCATTTGTAAATAGTGAAATGACAAACAATTCTTGTTAAACCAAAATTTAACCTTACATTAGTCAGCAATCTTCAATAGTGTATTGATGTTTCAAAACAACACAGTGTGAAAAACTTAGTTTATTATAATTTCCAGTAATTTAATGTAGTGAATTTCCTATATGAATGTTAACTATTAATCTACATAACTATTTTTTTTTTAAATTACGTATCATTGCTTCATAAGTTAGTTTGTCAGCACAAAATAATGTGCAGATCACTTCTTAAAGCAAAATCACTTGAGATGACATACGGAATCAAAGATGAAAACCCCACTGTGCACATTTCATAACATAAATTAAGAAAATTACTCTGATTTGTCATTTTTACAAAGCACATCACCCACCAGACTGAACAGTGAATAACTTAACTGGAAGTGTTATTTGAACATTAATGTACGGAAGGCCTACAGATCTATCAGGAGTGGAGAATACTAGGAGATAACCTTTCTAAGAAGTGGGTGTTTTATGCCTCTGTCATGAGATTTCCTAAATCGTTATATCAAATTTGGTCTATTTATTCACTAGAATTAAATGTGACTAGATTATCCCTCAAGAAAGTGCAAAATGGTGTGCACTCAGATTGAAAAATAGGATCCTTACAGTGAAGACCAGTAAATGCTAAAAGAGCACATAGTATACTCTTGTATTGTACATATAGTGAATTGTGCAATCAACTGCTGATCCAGAAGTGCCACCAAATACAGGCTATTGAAAGTAAATTTTCTCCTATACACTGAAAGGTAAATGTTACAACAACCCCTTATTTTTTTCCTGACTGCTGTGCTGAGTGCAATCAACTGCTGATCCAGAAGTGCCACAATACAGGCTATTGAAAGTAAATTTTCTTCTATACAGGTAAGGTAAATGTTACAAGAACCCCCTATTTTTTTCCTGACTGCTGTGCTGGGAGTTATTTACTGATAAAAACTGGAATACAGAGTGATGCAACAGTAAGCATTATGCAGAACTGAAGGTTTTGTTACCTGCTTCATGCAAAGCCATCAGAAAGCAGAAGTAGCGCTGGAAAGCAGTCAGCACCTTTCTTTGGGAACACACCAAAAACCTGAGCTGAGGAGGCAATGTCGCAGTGATATTTACAGAATTGACTGCTTTCAAAGAGTTCATACAAAGATGCACATTTAAATCTATTTTGTTGTAGAGTCATCCCTAACTATGCAATAGGATGCCCTAGACTTCCAAAAAGGCTCCTGCGTATGATACACAGGATGAGCAATTTCACGTATGGATTCACACTTCAGATATAAATACTCAAGGAATAACTACTGCATGTTTTTTTGTTACACTGGATATAAACTTATAACCTTAATACTGCAGACTTCATTTTCTAAACATGCTATTACATTCTGGAGAGAATAGGTTTTTTTTGTTACACTGGATATAAACTTATAACCTCTGAAATATGCAGACTACATTTTCTAAACATGCTATTGCATTCTTGAGAGAATAGCTTCTTTTAATTAATACATACAAAAATCTATTTAAGGATAGATCTATTAACAGCCTTTTTCTACTAACGATTTCTCCAAACAAGCTGAAATATAATGTTGTAATTAACTAAAATACAGTTAGTTCTACCCAATTTCACTATAGCTATTTGCCAACTATATTTGTAACAGTGTGTGATTTTTGGTTTTTTGTTGTCTTTTTTTACAGGATGAGAATATAATGCGATCCATGCAGCTCTTTGAAAATGTGATTTAATGAAGACATTAGGTCTACAACTAATGGACAAATATGAGCTATTCTGCAACATTATCTAAAAGATGGATTTCCCACTTTATCATAAATAAAATTACTCAGCTTTACACTGAGACATGTATTATGCAAATAAATTTTTTATTATAAACTTTTCCCCCAAAAAAACTTTCTAAATTATACAATTTAGCACTTCAACAGTGGCTACTTAGTTAACTAAGAATGTTCTGAAAAGTCAGAAACAAAGTTAAGACTTGACAGTATGCAGCTTTATCATCATTCCAACCCCTAGATAAAATAGATACTATCACACAGAGGTTAAATAAATACTCTTAGTTTTGCTACTCATTTGTACTGGATTAAGCTCCAGGTTGTTTAAGTGTATTTCTTAAATCTTAGCTTCTAATTTATACAGAGGCATTACCATGTATTTTTTTTCCACATTTGTATGGTGTAGATCTCATTTTTGGAATAATACTTCGAGTTAAAGTGCTATAATCAATGTGCAATGCACATCTTGCTGCAATTGCCTTCCACTTTTGACTTGCTTTTCTCTTCAAAAAAACCCCAAACCTAAGAAAATAGGTAACTTGAGGGGAAGAACTGTTCTAGAACAAAAAAAGAAATTGTTCACAGGTAGATTTACTCCCTGACAAATACAAGTGAGCTTCTATCAATCACACTTACCTGGTAAATCTGCATTTAATTTATCACATGAACAGTCCTACATACTGTATTTCTAATTCTTCTAGGATGTGTCTGCAAAGTTCTTTGCTTAAAATTAAGGGTCTTCTGACTCTTAATTTTTCATGAAGAAATCTTAACTGGCTCTTGACACTGTTTTAATGAACACACGTCTTTCTGCCTTTAATGAAGAAAAAGGCATTAACTTCTTTTGAAACTTCCATCCCACTTCAGTGCTCAGAGTAAGTATCAGTATGTGGTAACATCTACCACTTAGAAGTATTAGACAGGCTTTTTGTAGTATCTTCTATTAGGACACAGAAACAGGAAAAAAAACAATCAGAAAAATATCATCTGTACGTGATAATTCATTACATTTTTTTAGGATCATTTCTTCATTAAGATTGGAGCTACCTTAATTCTGAACCTAGAAACTTTTAAAAAACAAACAAAAAAAATCTATGTACTTAAAAGATAGTACTGCCCCCCATCCATGTAATTTTTAAGATATATTGTCCACAGAGTTTATGCCAATACTTCAAAAAGAGGTGAAATGCTATCAGAGACAGGCCAATCTTGTGACATTGCTGCAGAAAGGGGATTAATGAAGTAGAAGGAATGTTGCAAGTGTTCTTTTGCAAAAATAAATCAGGTATCTATTCTGGTGTAGAGATGGGTTGTTAGAGGCATGTTGAAGGCTGCTCTGCTATCACCAGTGTAGGATAAGAGTAGTACAGTACATGTACACCTGAAATCTGCTGTAGTGTGTTTGTGTAAACTAAATGTGCACATTTTGTAAAAAAATAATAATAATAAAGTAAACATGAAGAAAAACAAGCAGCATGATCAATTTTTTTGAGTTGTTCAACAAATACTTGTATTTCTTAAAATTAAACATTTTTGCCAACAGATGTAATTTTTTTAAAAAGCTTAAATACGTGTATTGTGACTGAGCACAGTTCTGATCTCAGCAGAGATCTTAGCACAGTCCTGAAGTAAATTTAATTTAGCCAAACAGTGGTAGTTTTCCAAGAGTTATGACACTGCTTTCACATGACAGATTTTTCTAAAACCCTACGCAACAGCATTTTTCCATGAGAAAAAGAAAACAAAAACACCCTTCCAACAACTTTACATTCTGGAATTGAATTTTCCTCAGGGGAAAAACTTCTATGGCAAATTTTGTTACTTCAGTCAGCTCCCCCTCACGGAGTAACTTGAACACCCATAACAACATGAACCCTGAACAGTACCTATTACAAGACCTGGTAGGAATTATTTCGCAATCAGGTTCAAACACTGCACCCTACAAGACTTGACAGCCAGGTAAGCTGGCTTCTGTGATGTTCTTATGGCCTTTTTTTTTTTGTTTTTCATAGCTTCCCCATTCAGAAGTTTATTAGCTTGTCTGGAGCTAAATTCACAAGCTAGACTCTGTGGCATTAGAGAACTCAACACAATGGGAGCCTGGTGTAAATACTCCTAAGTTGCCTCCTACATTTAGCTCACACTTCAGGTCCAAAGCCAACTGGAACTAATCAGCTGAGCAAAACCTAGGCTCTGGCTTCTATGGAGCAACCTGATGCCTCTGCACTGTGTTCTCCAGAGCCTCTCCAGCTTCTCCAAACATGCTGAGAACACAGAGAGCAAGTTCAGTGTTGCAGCACACTCTACCTGTTTGGTGCATTCACTTCAGACTTTTAAAAGCTGACTCTCCAGAAGCCCAGAGGAGTTCTCATAGTTCTACATCTAACCCAGTCATCCTCATGAACCAAACTGCAGCCATCTGTGCCTGTGGCATGCATTAAGTTACGTGTTTCAAAAGCAAGGATTCATATGCAATTTAACACCAAATTAGTCACTATTTAAGTAATTACAGCTAAATTATTTTGCATCGCAGCAACGTACAAAGCATATTAAGTATTTCAGATCTATTAAAGGAAATTATGATTTGCAACAAAAGAAGAATCAATACTTACTCTGCTTTTGAAGTAAAGATAGTTGACATATTGTAAGCACAATGCATATGCAAATAAGAGCTAATACAGAAAGAAATATTTTAAATAGCCTTCCATAATTACATATTTACAAACTGATAGGACTTTTCCCACTCTTCATCATACTGAAGAATTGTGATTAATTTAAGAGAATATACCATACCCAAACTGTCAGTGATGGTCACGGGCAGTTTCTTTCCAAACTTCACCTTACAGTACAAATGACTATAGTTTTATTGATCAAGAGGAGATAGAACAATAGGTTGGAATTTTAGATTTGATGATAGCCACAGATGCCTGTTGATGAAAATAAAACAAAGTTAAACAAAATAAGGAGCACTAGCACTACATATGAGAGTATTCATATAGTCTCTATAAACTGTATAATTCACAGCTCTTACTTAGTTATCTTTGTTATTATCAAACAGTAGAAAACTAAAAAGTATTTGCTGAGAAACTTACTGTCAAACGGGCTGAAAATAACGATCTGAAAAAATGGAGCATTGTGATAAGAATTTTTTAAATAGAGGAATGATATTCTGGAAGGACCTTCCAATAAAAGTAAGAATCATATACATTATAACTCATTTAGAATAGAAATTTGATAAATTCGATAGTTGGGTTATATAGTATTGCTTGTAATCACAATGTAGGAGTTTGTTTTGGGTTTTTCTGCTTTATCTCATTACTGTATTTTTAAAAGACACACAGAAAGACCTACTCGCTAAACTGGTAAGGTTACAAGAAATCAGGGAACAGACAGGAGAATTAGAGGTTAATGATTCACTGGATTAGTTACGTTATCTAGAGCTAAATTTTCATAACATCACAATGACAATTTTCTTATCTCACTACATATAAATAAAAAACTCATGCTTCTTTATTTGTCATGATGTTTTCAAATCTGTAATATATGAAAACTGCTACTGCACTTAAATAAAGATAAGCACACAAAAAAAATTAAAAAAAAGAAGTGGTGCTTTGGGTGCCTACTGATTAAGGCAAACAAGCTCAGAACTAGTATACCTATACTTATGGCCCCTACTCTTTAGGTAACCTATTCTTTACCAATGGCTATTTATAATAATACATGCAAGTGTTCATACAGTCAAGAAAGCAAATACTTTCTCTTCTAGATGAATAGCCAAGCCATTACTCTCTCACTTTTTCTTCTCTCCTCCTTTCTGCACAATGTACAGTACAACAGAAAATGGCAACAAAAGACTACTTCAGCAGAAGAATACTCTGCCATCTAGTACTTAAAGCATTTTTTCTTTCATTTATTGCAATTGCAGATCTAACCTCTGGGTTAAGCAGCATGGGCTGGAATGTGAGTATCTGATTTCCTCACTAAGTAACCCAAACACTAAGCTATTAGTGGGAATGGGCAGGCATCATCAATAACAGCATAAAGTATCTTTTAGCAAGAGTAAATCCTGTTGAGAAAAGTATTTAGGCTCAGAAAAAGGAACAGGAAGCCTGCATCCCAGGCATATTGAAGACAAATATTCAGCCTGGATCAGGTGTCAATACCCCAGAAGGATCCAGAAGCTATTTACTAGTTGACATTTGGAGAATTCCTGTTCTTCTCTTCATAGACATTGAGCCTACTCTACGGCCTCCACAAGAAGCATACATGCTTTACTCAGCATAAGCATCTACTTTCTAAGTGCTCTAAGTGCTGCAATGCCAAAATTAGAGTTAGGATTTAGGCAGTCTGGATTTTACCCTGTGTGACTAACCCATTTGTCACATCAGTTCAAACCCTGGCACAAGTTGGAACATAAGAGGTTCCACTCAAATATGAGGAGAAACTTCTTCACGGAACAGGCTGCCCAGGGAGGTTGTGGAGTCCCCTTCTTTGAAGATTTTCAAGACCTGCCTGGATGCTCCTGAGTAACATGCTCTAGCTCTAGGCAATCCTGCTTCAGCAGGGGAGTTGGACTAGATGATCTCTATGGTCCCTTCCAACTCTAGAAATTCAGTGAAAATTCAGTGAAATTCAGTGAAAAGATTTAGACTTTCTAGAGAAATGGAGAATTTTCAAAAACACAGTAGTATCTCATTTAATCACTAAGTCTGCATAAGCTTCCCATCAAGGACAATAAAATCTTGCAAGCAAGTATCACGGGTAAGGATCTACATAGATGCACACTTGCTCCAAAAAGAGCTCTCCTGAATGGGGCTTGGTGTGCTGTAAGACCCCAGCCATGAGGCTTCTTATGGAGGTATGGATCCCTTGGAATATTTTACCGAGACACATACTCCTGTATTCCCCACTCAGCAATTAAAACAATGGAGAATACAAATGAAAAGTGGGAGATGATAAAAAAAAAGGGAGATAACAAAACCTAACTGGAAGAATATGGATCATCCAGAGTAGATTTAATGTCATTTCTATTACCACTCAGACTAAAAGAATTATTTTACTAACTGTGCTGACTGCTGCTGTACAAAATTCTGTGTTTCATGCAATATGAATAGTTGTGACATGAAAATAAGCAGTTTTCAGAATGTGGTTCTTAGTCTGAAAACCAGAGATGGATGATGTTTTGGCAAAGTTGCATTCATACATGTAGATTAGAGAATAACCATCTGGTCAACTTACCTTTCCACCATATTGCTCCAACTTCTGTAAAGCAATAGTAATTTTTTCTCTAAATTTCTTGTCCATTAATCTCCTTGAAAGCTATTGGAACAGAAAAATAAAAAGGTTTGTTGCAGAATATAATACAATATATGCTGTGAGGCCAATACAATTCTATTTTATTACTTTATTTCATCTTGTCTTTCGAAAATTAAATCCTAAAAGAAACATCACTTTATAGCTTCTAACTCACGTCAAAGGATGAAACTCAGTCAAGACAAAAGGAATAAAATGTTAACTGATGAGAAACTTAAATTCAAAGAAAGCACAACTGTTAGCCAAAAAAATACTTATTTTAATTTTTTGGCTTTTAGCAAACACATTTTAGAGAGCTATCAATCTTAAAAAAAAATTGATTCTTAAAGTGCTGTCCACATTAAAAGTTAAAACATTTTTCACACACACCGAAAGAGATTTATTATAGTGGAAATACTTTAAAAGAACTATTGCAATTTCTCTCTTCTGCATTGGATGTCTAAAAGGTCCTTTTATTTTGCTGTACAAAAGTGCTTTGAAGCAAGCAAAATGAACCCATGAGAAGTCTAACGGAGGAAGGATGTCTACAGAAGCATTCGGTAGAAAAACACTTTCTACAATCCCACTCTGAGTTTATTTAATGAAAACTCCCTTGTGCAGAATTTCCACCTGAAAGAAGTGGGAATATTTGCTTATGTTAATTTCTCGAAACTTGCACAGATTTTTTTTTTAAATATTCACACAAAATGCAAAACTCATTTTTCAATAAACATAAACTTCCCTTCAAAACAGAGCATCTATTTCACCTGAAGCTTGAAGCTGAATCTTTTTTAACTAGTAGACAACACTTCCATTATTCTCCAATTGACATTAACAGCAGCTTTTGGACCTTGCTAGAACTTTATAAGTCACCATATTAAAAAATGATGGACTTACATAGAGGAATATATGAAGTAATGCTTTTCATGGAACTGCTGAGTCCTCCACTGTATCTGTGCAGATATTATAGTAAACATCTCAACAAAAGTACCATAAAAATAGAGATGATTTTTTACCACAGCATTAAAAAACTTACATTTGTGAGTAGATGCTTAAGATAATCATTAAGAGATGGGCCAACAACAGCACTCAGTTGAACTAAAGCATCCAATCCCCTTAAGAATACTTCATCATTTGAATGGGCCTTCAGAGGGAGAAAAGAGAAAATCCTGTCAGTAATATTCAGACAAATGCACAAGTTCTTCAAAACTATGATCTCTACATTATGAATGTATATAGGATTTTTAAAAATTAAAACTACTATGCGACTGCTAGCTGTTATAATGTTACAAGTTCCAAAATACAAGTACAATATGACTGAATATTATTATCTAGAAGTAACAATTAAAAACAGAAGTATACTTTTAAAGTAGAAAACAAAAGTGTCCACAAAATGTCAGTGAAACTCTTGCATTTCTTCTCAGAGAAGGAAATGGATAATTTATTATTGATGAAATAAAAAATTCAGCAGGCAAAACAGTTTATTACATCTACAATTTCACAGCATATGAGACATAACCCTTCAAATGCGGATATGCTGAAATTGGCAGACAACATTTCAGTTAGAAATTACTGATTTCATTAAATTTGTATGTAATTCATAACAATAATTGTCTTTGTTGGAGAAACACAGGAGCCAATGACTTTCTGGCTCAATTAATTTAGTCCCCTGCCAGCTACAGCTTTGTCACCTGCCAGCAATTATCAGATTCTTATCTATTTCTAAGGTGCTTTGTCTTCTTTATTAGTCCCTTGGGAAGGTTCTTCTATACCTGAGTTCTCTAATGGTTTAGTTATTTCACTCTTCCTTTAGCAGAGAAATTGATTCATGACAATTTATTTTGTTCTTGTACTAATACTGACCTTTATTTAAACAGTTATTTTTCCACTCTGACATTTGGGCCCTTAATGTTTTAACTAGAAGTCATTGACTGCTTCTGTAGTAGAAGGTTTAAGAAGACTTTATACCAGAACAGTGCAACAATCAAAATTATCAGATTAATAACAGTAATTGAAAGAACAGACAAGAATAATTTTTTCTAATTTTCTCTTCCAAACTAAACCAGAGATAAAACACAATTCTGATCTTCTATTACACCTCAAATCTGAGATCACAAAGAATTTTCAAACTTTCAGCCACCTCCATAAAACCAGAACTGAAACACAGCCAGATTAAAGAACAGCAATTCTCTAATGGTTTAGTTATTTCACTCTTCCTTTAGCAGAGAAATTGATTCATGACAATTTATTTTGTTCTTGTACTAATACTGACCTTTATTTAAACAGTTATTTTTCCACTCTGACATTTGGGCCCTTAATGTTTTAACTAGAAGTCATTGACTGCTTCTGTAGTAGAAGGTTTAAGAAGACTTTATACCAGAACAGTGCAACAATCAAAATTATCAGATTAATAACAGTAATTGAAAGAACAGACAAGAATAATTTTTTCTAATTTTCTCTTCCAAACTAAACCAGAGATAAAACACAATTCTGATCTTCTATTACACCTCAAATCTGAGATCACAAAGAATTTTCAAACTTTCAGCCACCTCCATAAAACCAGAACTGAAACACAGCCAGATTAAAGAACAGCAAGTGGCTGAACCAGAAAAGGGCTCTGAAAGGTACAAAAAAGATCGAAAACAGAGTACCTTCGAGGCCAATACTTTTACCTCACTTTATTTTATGAACATTTTCTAAACATTTTAAAAAATAACAACATGACCTCAAACATTTTAACTATATTCTTCCCTTTTCCTCACTGGCGTATTCTATTTTATCTTTGTAGCACGTTTTGAATGTTTAAATTTAACAGATAAGTGTTTGTTCTTGCATCTCCATCTTAATCTTTTTTGCCTGTTATTATGTGGACATATAAAGGCACCACCAATCCATATATTTATTTCTGCTTACATTCAGATCTTTAATAGGCCATTTCCACAGAATTTACCCCATAGCTACTGACATACAGCTATACCAGGAGTTGCCCATCTGAATTTACAGTTAAATATATATTTAGCTAATAAAACCAAGGCAGGATTAACATGAAAAAAAGAAACTATCCCCATACCCCTAACCCCCAAAACTAAAGCCCATGCAATAGATTTGTCACATTAATATTTTTCGTGTAGTCCGCACCAGCACAAGGAAAAAGAAAAAAACCCAAAACATCAAGCCCATTAAAATCTCTGCATGAAGAGTAAGACTTACCAATGCAGCCTTTAACACTGGAATTAGACGAGGCAACAAGGGAATGGCTTTTTCAGCAGCACCTTCGACCAGAAGTAATTCTTTAAAACCCTCCTTTGAAACAAATGTATAGGGATGTTTTGTCTCTCTTAGACCCTGTTGCAAATGTAAAACATGCTTGCTTAAGAGCGAGCCTTCTTTTAAATAAGAACACATTTAAAAAGTTCCACATAGCTGCAAGATAATGTTTAGATTTTGTTATATCAGTTCAAAACATAAAATACACTGACTCCACCATGTGGAGCCATCGTGTACAACTCTGCTTACAGGATATCCTTATTCATTTTTCTTTCAGAACACTGAATATTAAAAGTCACATTATGACTACTGCCAATTCAATCACTGTTTGTACTTCAATACCTTTACTTTAACTACCCAATGTAATTTTTCAACAAGCCCATGAACAAGAATAGGCTGTATTTGTAAATGGTTTTCATACCCTGAAGGGAAAAAAAAAAGAAAGGTGAACTGTGGAAGGAAAGACACTCACCCCACCACACACACACCTCTGCAACACCAAAAACTTGTAGCTGCTACAAACATGCACTTCTAGTGAAGACCTGACTGGCAGAACTCAAAGGTTTAAAGCTGTACAGCTGAAGTCTTCCTTTTGTAATGGGAGTTCTAAGTTACTTTAGGAATTGACAGCTTTGTTTAATGTCAGAAAACAGAAAAAAAGGCACCTCTAGATAGAGTATGCACTTTATTTCATCTGCCACACTGGATTAAACATATATTTACACTCCTGAAAAATTTTTGGTGATAAATGTCACAGATTATGCTGGGAAAACAGAAGCCTGAACATAACGTATAGTATTTCTCTTTCACTTATTTACAGGAACCTATTTCCACTCTATTAGTTTAACCTATTGAGGAGAGCACTCTTACTTCAATAGGTAGGCTTTATATACAAAAAGAATCAAAATAATTTTGTTTACAAAAGAACCTGCAAAGCCACAAATGGACTGAAGTGTTTCATTCAACAGCTGGGAATCTGAGATGCAGTCTTATATTTGGCCAGTATCTCAAAGACTAAAGAGCTCTTCCAGAATGCTCAAACTAAAGAGCTACAAATGGTAATGTCCTTGATCATCTTCATTCATAAAAGATGCTTACAAATGTTTTTTTCATATTTCCCTAGGAGGTGAGTCTAAGTTAACTAGTGTAGCTTGCTACAAAACACCATTTGCAATTAGGAAATCCTATATCCTTAACTTTGCAATAAAATTGAGTTTACCTCTGCCAGCGTCACAAGAAGAGGATCAAAGGGAATAGTTTCAGGAAGGCATTCCCACTGCAGTCTGTGTTTCACTGAGCCATGCATTAACCTACATAAAGAGTAAAGTTTTAACAAATTAACATATAATAATATATAATTTATGGCTAGCACTGACCACTTTAAATATATCACCAATTGGTTTGCAATATTACTATAATGGTACATAAACATTTTCAATACATAGTGCGTTCCTTAGTGAAATGTATGGGATTTAACAGTGCGCAATTGGTTTGCAATATTACTATAATGGTACGTAAACATTTCCAATACATAATGCTGTATAATGGGATTTAAAAGTGCATTTGTCATGATTCCCAAGTATGGCAGTTTTCAAAGTTCTGCTCCCAATCACATAGAAATGAGAAACTAAAAGTGATAAAAAATATAGATGCCTCTCATACCAACACAGAAGTTACTTCCTCTGCAAAGTTACTTATTTTGACTAATATCAAGAAACATTTTCCTCAAATAGCTTTTTTTAAGGGAAAGCAGTTGAAACTGAAAGAAAATTATACTGGAATTCATCAGTTACTCCTAAGATACAGATAAAGACTATGCATTAATGATTATTTTATACATGTATATACATGTATTAATGATTACTTAAATTTCTGTTAAGTAGTTCTGCATTCACTTGACAAAACACTAAAGTGCTTCTTTTCTGTGCAAATATAGAATTGACAAAAGTTAAAATACCACAAATCACAAAATAACTATTATTTACAAGTAGTTTTGTTAATATGTGGTATTGCTGAGAACTACAGAATTGGAATATTCAAGAAAATGTCATACTACTTACTTTAGAAAAAAAAAAAGACTGCATGATGTCTACTTACTGAAATGGCATGAATTTTATTATCTTTGTTAGCAGGGAGAAGTAAATGCCATTACATGAAGAAATCAACTTCTTCCATAAAAGAATAAATCCAATCTGCAAATACCTAGCTATTCATTAAAAATGCAGCTTCAGAATTAACACAGCAGAAAAAAAGACTCAAAAGAAGACAATTTCAAAGACATGGAAAATTGCTTTGTGCTTTGAAAGAGTTAAATATCAGAAATCTTCTCCAAAATGAATGGAATCAAACAGCCTGACTAAAAGATCAAACATGAATAGATGGATTTCAACCTGTGTAAATCTACTTAATCATAACATAGTAAAGAAACAAACAAAACCAACACACCTGCACGGAATGCCCCCTTTAGCGTATATAGCAGCAAATGCAGAAGGTGGTCGAGAATGAGCACCAAACTGTGAGGACAATAAACAAGAGAAAGCGTTATTTATTCATAACAGTAATGTTTGGCAACTATTTTGAATATGTTAAAACTGAAGTTTACCAAAAAAGGAACTTAGTCGTATGATTCTAAAAATAACCAAAAAAAACCCCCCACACTATGGGATGGAAAACATATATTTGGTACATTTATGAGAAAACCGCTTTCCAGAATTGTTTGGCTAGCAAGTTGTAAAAATGAATAAATAACGTAGAATGAGTGCTCTCCTGATGGAATACCCTTATTTTTCTATTTTCTCTTGCAAATCTTAACACTGAAGTCTTATGGGTTCTCCCCTTAACAGATTAAGGATCTCTCCCCTTCCTGATGCTCTTATTGTTGTTATATTGGTAACATGGAGAAGGCAGGTTTACTACAATTCCATCTTGATCTGAGTATTGACAGAAGTACAAGGTGGCAAGATGTGGGAGAAACAACAAATATTGGGTAAGATGGCATGAGGGCACTGGAAATCAGAGCAGAGGCTCATACTGGGTGAGAATCTAGGGAGGACTCACTGGTGCAGGGAACTGGGATCTTCACAGGAGGAAAGTCTCCACAAAGTTGTACTGGGTGAGAATCTAGGGAGGACTCACTGGCGCAGGGAACTGGGAGCTGGGAGGAAAGTCTGCACAAAGTTGCTTTTTATCATATACATCCTTCTTATACATATGAACTATGATTTATTAGCATGATCACTCAATGATACTTCCCAGATTTAAAATCTTATCACAAAACATACAGTAGGAAATACCACGAAATATTAATTTTTTTCTTTCAAGTGTTTGAACGTACACTAATACTGTTAAAATTGTGTGTATGATTTGATGACTTCTTGGCTTAATTAAGTCATTGTATTACTTGCAAAAAATTTTTAAGAAAAATAATGCCCAAATGAAATTATTCAGCTTCTGTTTATGGCAAACTAGTACTTCATCAAAGTACTTCTGCATTTAGTTCGTTTTCCAAAAAGCCTGTGACATTACTAATTGGTTGGCTGACATGGCCCAGTGAGCCATAAATCACCCATGCAAAGTTAGTTCTCCAGGTGCAGGACTTCTCAGTACTTGGGAACTTCAAGTAATGCTCACCAGCAATTAATTTGCTAGATTTTATAAGGTCTTGATGATCTTCAAGATGCTACCAGATTCTGGTTTCATTCCATAACTGAGATCAGTTAGTTCCTCTAAAGCAGCACATGCCAAAATTTATAACTACACCAAAAAACCCCAACCCTTTTAAACTCTTAGCTCTAAATCTCCTTTTAGAGCAGAAGTACTAGAAAATAAAAAAGTTACCATGCAAGCCACAGTTGTACCAAACTCCCTTTTTTAAAAAAGTAATAAACACGTTAAGCCTCGGGCATTTGAGCTTAGAAATTAGGGAATGTATGATTCATAACAAAAGTTTAATTTAAATTTACAAAACAGGACCAGAAGAGGCATGTCCTGCACGTATTTCATAAAGGAAATTTCTTCCAAAAAGATACCTGTTTTAATCAAATAAACAGAAAACCCACCACCTGCACATACCGGATCAATAGTTTTAGGATTCAGCTTGTCACTAGGCCTTGGCTGTGGTTTAATTGCAGGTTCTGGAGAACATGGCGAAGGAGAAGATGTCTTGCTCTTCTGTATTGTAGTCTTTGGTTTTATTTGGATGCCAGATGACATTCTTAGAACATTATTTCCTAGAAGAGAAAGAGATTACAAACATAAAATAATCTTCATTCCTACATGACAGAATATCAAGGGTTAGAGTCCCCAGGTCCAAAGACTGACATGAACAATCAAACAAGAAAATCTGAAAAAGTGTACATGGGATAATTTTGACAGTCTTGTCACTCCATCTTTCAAATGCACACATTTCCTAATCTGGCGTTGCTCCCTTATACTTCTGTACTTTGAGACCTGCAGCAAAAGTGAAATTTGGTACAGTTTGCCCTTAGCATGAACAATCAAACAAGAAAATCTGAAAAATACTAGAAAATAAATGTTTATTCTTAAATAGCCTACATAGTGCATGGGATAATTTTGACACTCTTGTCACTCCATCTTTCAAATGCACATGTTTCCTGATCTGGCGCTGCTCCCTTTTACTTCTGTACTTTCAGACCTGCAGCAAAAGTGAAATTAGGTACAGTTTGCCCTTAGGGAGCCAACAGAAATCGGAGCAGCATCACAGTGCTCAGTGGAACAGCCCTGAGGGAAACAGGCTGGTTGGGTACAGTTAGAGCAGAAGACAGTAACAATTTGAGGAACGACCAGGATGAAGGAATGAACAGAAGAGCAAGTAGACTCGGGACACAAGAACCAAAGCAGATTCAATAAAAAAGAATTAAGAAAGAACGCAGAAAATTAATTCCAATTCCAGTGAGAAGAATGAAAGTATTTTGTTGAAAAGAATGCAAAAATAACTTTCTGTATACATCCTTAAATACTGATTTAGGTACATACATCTTCTATATGTTAATGCACCAGCCATACATGTTACTACACGTGTATGCAATTGTTAAAATGTCTCTAATAAAAATAATGGTCTACTGCATATTTAACATAGCAAGCCTGATGCTATGATGAATAATAAAACTTATTACTGGTGAAACTTAGGTTTTAAAATGTTAATAAAATTATAAAGTGTGAAAATGCTAGTTTTGAATATTATTAATGTTCAGTAACATGCTGTGGTGTGCTCTGGGCGGAGAAAACAGTTTATTAAATACGAAATTACATTCTTTTAGGAAACAAGAAATGACACTATTTAGAAACTAAAACAACAGGAAATCAGTTAAATAATACACGTAAAAAAACATTGCCACAAGGATGCGTCAGGTGCTTGCTATCCAGCCATTACCTTTCACAAGTTGTTGACACCTGTTTTTGTCCACAACGTGATTAAACTTCAAATACTGAGATCAGGATCAGGAACTAGAACAGCATTTCATATCTAAATGTCTAAATCTTTAGGATTATTTCTGCTTCTAGTAAGAAGTGGTAAGACCCCAGCACTTCTGTGGATAGGCTATGTCCTTATGACTTGTAGAAAGAATTAAGAAATCTAAGTTTTACTGAATGTTGAGAAACAACATACTGTAATGATTACCAAATTAACTAAAATACAAATACAAAGCAAAACTAAAGTTTAAAGTTTAAATCAATACTTCTTGATTGATGATTTAAGCAGAACTAGTGATTCAAATCAGTTCTCCCATTGTACATTTTGGTTTCTCTTTCCTCCCATTTTCATAACTTGGCCTGTCTCCAGTGACAGTCTTCTTAAAAGAGGAACTAACATACCACAATTAGCCAATTAAGTCTCTTCAGAGCACACAAAAATTTAAATGACACTTACGGGAACTATGCTGTTTGAAAAATGCCAATCATTAAAACCAGAAATAATTGGAAGCCCTAATTAAAGACAAACAGTAACATAGAAAGAAAATGCACAGATTTTGTGAGTGCCAGCTGATTATTACAATAGTCTAATCACATTACAGTTAGAAAACACATTTCTAACTATCAGAATAATAAGAATCGAAGTGGTTTTATAATATAAAAACACCAGATAAGTTCTTGACATTAGCATTATATATCACAAAATAGTGCTATCAGTGTCAACCTTTGAAATGTACAATTGCTCATAATGGGAACAGTCATCTCGCTAATAACAACATAAACATTTTTCTCAGCAAAGGATTTCGATGTAATTCAGATGTATTCACATTTTTTTCTCTTCCAATAAGTAATCCAGATATACGCCAAGGGCATTACTAGGGTTTTAACTAACGACAAAATCTAGATGCCTTTGAAAAGCTCCTGGTTGTACCATCTGAGAACGTAAGCAGTGAAAGGTGTGACAACAGGCAGGAATAACATTAGCCCTTTGGGTCAAAAGTAAAGGTAGGAGTTAAGGTTTTGTAAAAAAACAACTGAGAAATAACTTGCCTATATATTGACAGAGGAGGAGCTGGCAGAGAGGGGGAAAAAGGACTTTTCATGAGGAGGTCTCAGCCTTCAGAGGAGGATGAAAGTTCTTGTGCAGTCAAGAGTTAGGAGAGTCATAGGGAGATCAGACAGCAGGAGTGCAGCTGGGGATCAAACCAGGGACACACGAGACTCCACACAGAACCACCCCACTGGCAGACGACAGACTTCAAGCAAAAGGCAGAAATCCTTAAATAGGAACAGAAAAGGCACCTTTAGAAGACGTCTTTCAAAGGAGGAGAAGCGTGGCCTGCAGTCTGGTTGCTGGAAGTCACCGAAGAGAAGTAAGTCGGGTTTCAAAGGCGAGGTTGCTGCCGCCGTCGGGGAAGGGCCGGCTCTCCCGGAGCGCAAGACGAAACAAAGCGACAAGGGGCTCTCACACAGACTCCCCACAGCTCCCACTCCCTCGCGGGGAAGCCCAGGTCAAGGCCCCTGAGGGCCCGACGCAGCCCTACCGGCCGCACCGACACCCCCCGGCCTGTCCGCGGAGCGGGCAGGTCGGTGCCCGGCAACGCTTCCTGCCGGTTACCAGGGAAACTACGGGGCGCCGAGAGCCCAATCTTCCTCGGCGGCCCGAGCGTGGGGCGGGGCCGCGGCCTCCCTCAGCGGGGGCGGGCAGAGGGAAGATGGCGGCCAGGCCCCCAGGTCAGCCCTGGCGTCGTCCTGCCCGGCTGGAAGCTGTGGTGGCGGGTCTCCCGGGTTGTTGGGAGCTGAGGCGCTGCCTTCAACTAATCAGAGCTCCGGTGCTTGCTGAAGAAAGAGCAAAAATTAGATGAAAAGGGTGATTGTTGCTTTTCAACCTACCTGACATGTTTGTGGTTGGAATGAGGGTGGTAAATTCTGAGGTGACGCCGCCACTCTTTTTTTTGGCCTCTTTCTTAACAGCTTCCTGGGGAAAACGGGATTTGGGAAGTACTCCATTTTGCTTTTATTTTTATGTGACAAAAGTTTGGCTTTCAGGGATGGGCCCGCATTCCCATTCGTGATCCTTTTTTTTCTAAATACAACTATAAAAAGTTAATTCTTAGTTCCAATTTTTATTTTCTTTTTCAGATAATCCACTCATACAGTACTGAAATCTCTCACAAATACACCATCACATCTGAACACGGTAAATAACCTTTCGGGTAAAAGGCTGTATTTTTTTCCTCTGTGGACCCTAATTAATAATGAGAGCGCTTTCTCACTTTCTTCAAGAGATAGTTGTGTTTATTTTTTCACGCACTCAACGATAAACCTCCAAATAAGATGTTTTCTTGGTTTGTTTTAAACTGTGTGGGATACAGTCTTTCCACCATTGCGTTCTGTCTCACTTCTGGAATTTATAACGAGGAACTGAATGGGACTTTAGAAATGAATAAGAGAGGTTATTCTGCTGGTTTTCCACAAAAAAACCCCAAAACAACCAACCAAACAACAACAAAAATAAGCATAAAACACCAAAAACCCAACCAATAACAAACAAAACCAAACGACAAGAGGAAAATGCACTGTTGAAAAAAAGTAGTTGTTGACTATTTGAAAACTAACATTGGCCTTAGATTTTAGTCAATGCTGGCATTTCATAATTAGATCTATCCAACATAAATAGTTGGTGTCTGCCGATAATGGGAAGTCGCGAGCGAGGCCATTTGCAGAGTTGAAACAGGGCTGCATAACTAAATGCCTTTGAAACGCATTAGTGCAAGAGACCGTTTGGAAATACAGAAGGAAAAAATGATAAAAATAATGCTAGGGAAGCAGAGAAGAGAAAAGTTCTAATCTATTTCTAAGTGTTTCAACTAAACCCAGCAGACATTACAGTACTTTCACAAAATTGTTTTAGTGTTCCACAGTACTGAAGGCTGTAGGAGGAATTGATGTCTTTCTATCCATAGATTACTGGCTGATAATGATATCAGAAGAATGCAATATTTGTAAAGCAGACCATGCACGTCTTTTAAAATAATATTACAAAACACAAACCAGCACGCTCATCTCCATAATGAGAAAAAAAGAACTGCTGTTCTGAGCAAGGTTTATTTTTAGTTCAGTGTTTCAGTATCATTTTATCCATCTCTCCGCTGTAGTTGCTTTGTGAGTAGGGAACAGACTACATCTACATCTACATTGGAGCGTGGAAGAAAGTAGTAGTAGCACAATTCCTGAGTCAGTGGGAGGTAGGAACTGCTGTGTTGCGCGAAGCAAAATGCCACTGATCAGCTCTGTGGAGTCAGTGGCTCCCACTGAGTTCCTGCAGGCACTGAAACGACCGGGGTATAAAAGGACAAGTAAAACTCCAGTCTCTTGTGCGAGAGCAGGGCTTAGTTCAGAGTTCAGTGGGTTTCCTGAAAAATGCAAAACAAGAGTGCTAACAGTACAGTGGTGTATGTGGTACCGCCAGGAGTCCTGCTGTACTTTGAAAATGGAATATACAGACTGCGCTTCTGGCCGTGCAGTGAGACATCACGTGTGAGTCATAGAATCATAGAGTGGTTTGGGTTGGAAGTGGCTTTAAAGATCATGGAGTTCCAACCCCCCTGCCCTGGGCAGGGACACCTCCCACCAGACCAGGTTGCTCCAAGCCCCATCCAGCCTGGCCTTGAACCCCTCCAGGGATGGGGCAGCCACAGCTTCTCTGGGCAACCTGTTCCAGTGTCTCACCACCCTCACAGTAAAGAATTTCTTCCTAATATCTGATCTAAATCTCCCCTCTTTCAGTTTAAAACCATTACCCCTCGTCCTATTGCTACAATCCCTGATAAAGAGTCCCTCCCTGTCTCTCCTGTAGCCCCCTTTAGCGTCTGACAGATACCTGCTGAATTGTGGATGCTTGGAGGTGTGTCCCTCCATTTCATTTCTTGGGGCATTTTATCTCTTGAACTGGGACATCTGGCTCCCAGGGAATTGCCTTCACACAAGGCTCTTTTGGGCATGAGGTCCTACCCAGGGGTGGGTGCAGCACCACCACATCCCTCCCAGCACAAGGTGTCACCATATGGATTCAGAGAGACCCCCTGTCCCCATAGAATCATAGAATCGTAGAATCATTCAGGTTGGAAGAGACCCTTGGGATCATCGAGTCCAACCATCTACCCTACTCTACACAGTCCTCCCCTACACCGTATCCCTCAGTACCGCATCTAAACGGCCCTTAAACACAGCCAGGGATGGTGACTCCACCACCTCCCTGGGCAGCCTGTTCCAATGCCCAACCACTCTTTCTGTGAAAAATTCCTTCCTAATGTTCAGTCTAAACCTACCCTGTTGGAGCTTGAAGCCGTTCCCTCTTGTTCTGTCGTTAATTACCTGTGAGAAGAGACCAGCACCAACCTCTCTACAGTGTCCTTTCAAGTAGTTGTAGAGAGTGATGAGGTCCCCCCTCAGCCTTCTCTTCCTCATACTAAACAGCCCCAGCTCCTTCAGCTGCTCTTCATATGATTTGTCTTCTAGGCCTTTCACTAGTTTCGTTGCCCTCCTCTGCACTTGCTCCAGCACCTCGATATCTCTCTTGTATTGAGGTGCCCAGAACTGGACACAATACTCGAGGTGTGGCCTCACCAGTGCTGAGTACAGGGGCACAATCACCTCCCTACTTCTGCTGGTAACACAGGTGCTGGTAACTACACACCTGCAAGGCTTAAGCACCAGAGTGCTGGGACCTTGGGTGGGATTGACCCTTTTTCGAAGGAGCCTGACTCACTCCCTCCCCTATGGGAGAAACAGACTAAAACCAACGATCCTGAATTCCTAGAACTGGGTAGGATGAAACTGCACCCCTAGGGATATCTTTTTCTAACTCATATGGTATTTTAAGAGCTAGGAAAAGAGAAGTTCTAAGGTTAAAGACATGTTCAGTCCCTTCTGATTCCTACAGTAATGTCTTTAAATGGTTTTTATTACACTTTGCCTATGAATTTGCAGCTCCCCTGCTCTTTGTGTAGCTTCCTCGTTATTATACCTGGCCTTGGATTTTCTAAGATCTTGCTGAATATTGACATGGGAAATACAGGTCATGTCAATAAAATGTGTTTGTTTAAAATAAAATGCTTTTCATACCGTGTCCCACTATTTTTGCTAGTTGTGATAGGAACTGGTCTGGGACATTGTAAACATACTGGGCAGATGGACAATTTAGAAGGAAAGATAAGATTTATGCTGTGTAAGATTTAGACTGTGTACAAAACATGATAAATTTTAGCATTTTTCTCCATCATCATCATACCAATTTGTAGTCTCAAATATGATGTCATGAGCTACTATCATTACTCTTTACTTGTATAGCATTAACTCCACTTATTAGGAGTTTTTCCATTAGGTATTTTTTAGTTTGTTGAATTTAACTGCTGTAAGCCTTTCTAAATGATTGAAAATAAGTAAAAGACAAAAAATATGAATAATTTGCAAGGATTTTTTATCATTAGACGAAATGTGGTCATTTGCAGGTATGTGAGTGCGTTCTGGTGAGCACATAGAAATCAAAATGAAAGCTAACTCTGGACTGATTGCATACTGTTTCATAATAACAATACTCAACCAATTTAAACAGAACCAATGATTAATTAATTAGCTATCACTGCTGATAAAGCCAATATGCAATTTGACTTTTTTTTCATTAATCACCGTTAAATAGTTAATTACTGAGGGGGAGGAGGATTCACCAAAGCGAAATGGATTCTGAGGCTTATGAAATTAAAGCTGAGGCTTAGTGGAATATGGCTAATTAAAAGAACATCACATAAAATAGTTACGTGTTAGATTTTTTTTTGTCTGAGCATATTCATACCTTTGTTAAGCTCATTCCTTTGGTTTGGTTTAGGCTTGGCATTCGGCCAACGCCAGTTGGGAAATGGTGGGGAGAACATTTCTTCACAAGTACAGACTTTTGAGTGTGGAAGGAAGGGGACTGGTACTTGAATTTTTGTCATCATTCCATTATTTTACATTGCCAACATTTCCCTCTCTATTTGCAGCAGCTTCTCTGTCAGACAATAGGTGTTTGCTATATTTTGCTAAACACAATAAAGGGATAACCAACAGCCTTAAAAATGGATTCATATTGCATCTTAATATATTCTTCAATATTCATCTAGTAATATACAAACTGATACGTTTTCATTTGAGATTATTTTAGAAGTTTCTAAACTAAATGCGATTTTAACCCCAGTTGTGGGGTTAAAATTACAGCCTTACTGTTCTTACAACCTATTCTTTCTCCAATAACTTTGAAAAGTTAGAAATTCTCACTGGTCTCCCAAAAAGCACACATTTAAGACTGAAGTCTCTAGGAATGTTTTCCTCAGATAGTCCTCAAATACCATTCCCCAGAGCTTTTATCCTGACTTAACCACTCCACATGCTTTATAAATAGTACTCTATAAAAGAGAAGTTATTTTACAGGGTTTGGTAATAAACGTGAGCTACAGAACAGACTGTAGACACCTAATTGTAGTTTTCAGTTTCCTCTGCAAAGATTTAGATGCTCCAGGCGCTTTCATTGACAAGTGCTGTATCAGATGATTAACTCGGTGCCTGCCAGCAGTTGATGGACCTGTGAATATTCCCTTAGTGAAAATTGGTGTGAAACAGTGCCATTTCAGTTGAACAATTCTGGATAACAGTCTGTAGATACTGCTGGATTGCTTTTTTTTTTTTTTTTTTTCTGTAATACACCATAAATGACTTGATTGCCTATTATTAAGTGCTAAATTGCTGCCAGGATTTTGGATTAGCAGATGAAAGTCCTGTGTAAAACTCAGAGGCAAACTCCCAAGAAGCAGACTGACCCACAGGAATACTTTAAGGTCTTGATGTTGCAGAGTAACAAAAATGCATACAGGTATAACACCCAAAATTTAGGAATTTAGGAGTACACAGGGCTCTACCACTAGCATGCAGACGTGGTGCTTTGGGTGTCGTTGTTGAACTAAGGTGCAAGGCTGAGCAAAATCAAGGAGTTGCCTGGACAACTGCAGCCAAATAAATACCCCACCAGGCTTTTTGATTGCTCTCAAGGATTTCCAGCTGATCTGAAATAATTAGGAAATTCAAGTTTTCCATCAGTACTTGAGTGAGTCAGGGAAAGTTAAGCCCAAATAGATACAGGGGTGCTAACTCACTATTGCTCCACTTTTCCTCACTTATTGAAGTGTTTAGAGCAGCTCTGCAATGGTTTGGTTATACTTGTATTCATCTTGTACCCATGGCCATACATAAACAATGTTCCTGTCTCTTGTAGTTAGCTAGTACTATCAGGAGCCAAAGTAGACCAGTTATACCCCTCCATCCATGAACTATACTACCTCAAAAATGAAATTAGAATTAAAAATTTGGTGGTTTTTTTCCGATTCTTCTAAATTTTCATATTGCCATCAGTAATGGCAGTTTGAATTTGTTCTTCGTTCTGGTGTTGCCAGTTGCTCAGGAAGGACAACTCATTCCATTGCCATCTCTGAGATGGTGGCACAATCACAGCTGCTTCTGTAAAAGTACTTTGCTTATTTATGGAGAGAGATCCATTCCCACTAGTACAGTCAAAAAAAAGTAAGAGTTAGGAACCTATATTTCTTTGAGTCATTGCATCTAAACCTGAGTTTTACAAGACTTGATTTCCTGCCTCCCTGCTGTCCCCTGGAATCTTCATTCCTAATTTGTTTCAGGAGTCCTTACCACAGTGTGTGAGCTGTTAAATACCTAAGACCAGGATTCACAGAAGGTACCGCAGTTGAGCAGGCAGTGGCCAGCACTAGTTCATGGAAAATGTTAAGGAGAAACTGTGTGGTTTCAGATAAAAGAAAATGCCAAACACCTGGGGGGAGGAAAGAGGGGGTGGATAGATATCTGGGAATTCTTTTCTGGAATTCACAGTGCTCAGAGCATTCAAAGCAAAAGGTTTTGGAAGCAGTAGTTCCCAGGAGCTAGAGGACTTACCGGACTATGGAAAAATCTCTGGGTTATGGAAGATTCACATTCAGAAATCTTCTTTTGCCTGCTTGGGAGCATAGAGTTGAACCCGGGCTGTCCTGCCTCTCCAACCCAACGAGCACACCGTGATACAGCTGAGTGTTGGGCTCAGCTGCTCTAGGGTATCCCAGTGATACCGTGAACTCCCCCAGAGAACCAGCTGTTGCTAATTATGCTTTTCACCAAAGAGGTGCAGGTATCTGTAAGCAAAAACATAGAGATTGTACCTTGAGGTTGATGGTTGGACTAGATGATCTTAAAAGGTCCCTTCCAACCTAGACAACTCCATGATTCTATGAAGTGGTGCCCAATGTCAGAGAAAGCAGCCACAGAACTAGAAACGTGGTGTTCTCTACTTAAACAAGAACACAAAAATGGAGAGGATATTAAAAAATGACTACTTTGTCACAACTGTGGGGCACATTCAGAAATGTTCACTGCTATTTTATATTGCAGGTAGTTCTTTAGAATATCATGGGTGCCACACCATGCACATGAGAAAAGAGAAGTGGGATGATCCCCTGTCCTTCCCCCACAGAGGAAGGACATGGAATAATGCCCTTACTCTCTTCCTGCTGATTTCTGTGGACTCAAAAAAAAAAAAAAAAAAAAGAGTTTTTAATGTTCTTTAAACGCAAGACAGGTTCCAACCTAGACAACTCCATGATTCTATGAAGTGGTGCCCAATGTCAGAGAAAGCAGCCACAGAACTAGAAACGTGGTGTTCTCTACTTAAACAAGAACACAAAAATGGAGAGGATATTAAAAAATGACTACTTTGTCACAACTGTGGGGCACATTCAGAAATGTTCACTGCTATTTTATATTGCAGGTAGTTCTTTAGAATATCATGGGTGCCACACCATGCACATGAGAAAAGAGAAGTGGGATGATCCCCTGTCCTTCCCCCACAGAGGAAGGACATGGAATAATGCCCTTACTCTCTTCCTGCTGATTTCTGTGGACTCAGAATTTGCTTTTAGACACAGAAAAAAAAAAAAATTTTAACATTCTTTAAATGCGAGACAGACATGCACAGGCTTCACTGGGCTCACCAAGTGACTTCCCTATAATTATTTGAAAATCAAAACTCACTACTAAATTCCTGAGGCAGGATAAATATCATTGAAATTCCGCAGAGGGAAGTGATTTAGCAGGAGCTGCAGACGGGCAGCGGGTTGTTGGGGTGCTGCTGGGAGAAGTGACTGACCTGTTTTCCCTGGGATGGAGAAGGAAAGAACCGATTCCAGGCAGTTTTGTGTTTCCCCACGTGATGGCAGCCACTCACTGTCTGAGCCTTCTCCGGGAAAGCTGCTCCTCGCCCCGTTTGGGGAAAGAAACGAGGGGAAAAAAAAAAAAAAAAAAAAAATCAAAGTTCTCTGTTACTTCAAATATCAAAGGTGGCAAAATAGAACAGTCTCTTAAGTGGAAATGGAAATATTTCGTAGTTCAGTTGTCAGAGAAATTGTGTTCTTTGTTAGGAAACCTTTTACCTTTTATTTTTTTCCTCCACTGTAGGGCACAGATCAGGAGCAGTACAGAAAATATTGATTAAGAGCAAGTTTACCAGACTTATAGACCTGTGCAGAATGAGGAAAATAATAATAAATACGAGTATGTCCTCCATGCATTCACAAAGCATGATGAGAGTATTTCTACTTTTCCTTTTTTTTTTTTTTTCCTTATTTTTTTGCCAACAACAGGAATTAAACCATATAGTTAGAACTTCTGTAGAGAACATGCAGGGGCAGAGGTGTTGCTGCTGTGGCTAATCGAACGTACATCTGCAGAAGCTCTAGCTGGGTAAAACGCTGTCTTTCATAACGTTAACAGACCTTTCAGTTTTTTTTCCCCGAGTCCATGAGGTTACATTTGCTGGATCAGACATAGGAGAGAACTGCGGTGAGAGCATCAGGCTGTGCTTTGAGGAGCACACAGCTTGGGTGTACTGCTTGGCAAAAGCATTTAACGTCTCCCACACACCAAGCACAGCTGGCACTCGAGATAACAAGTCCAGGGATGGTAGGAAAAAAATTTCTTTGTTTATGATACAGAGAAGGTTTGAAAAACAGCCTTAAGGTCCATAAGATTCAATTCACGTTGGCGGCTGAGAACCAGTAACAGCCTAAGAGTATTGGCTGTAGGGATGGTGAGGAGGATGGGAGCTGTGGTAACAGTCGTGATTAAATGACTTAGGTAGAATCAAAGGCGATGGTGGTGGTAGTAATAGTTTTCTCATCACCTTTTCTCTTTCCAGAAAGTGGTGTAGCAACAGCCCACCAGCCCCTCTGTCCCTGCCCACACGGGAGTAGCAAGTGGGGGAGTAAGACTGCCCTGCTCTCACTTGCTCTACTGGATTTTAGAGGAGGATGAATTAAAGCCTCTTTTTAAAAAAAAAAAAAACAAAAAACTAACAAGCCAACAAAAAAAGAAAAAAAAAAAAGAAGAAAAAGAAGATTTTTCCAGGAAAAGTGTTGTGAGGTGTGGGAAGAGAGGGGACAGTGCACAGGGTTCCAAGTGAAAGCAGTGAGAAGGGATGCTTGAATGGGTGTAGAAGAGAGAAGGGGGTTGGAAATTAAAAATGAGAATATCGGAGGGGAACTGCAAGCAGAGCACAGCAAAAGCTTCAAATTAATGCCTCTTAGACTTCCTCTATTCATGGATTGTAGCTCCTGTAATTCAGACATCATTGTGGTTTTCCACAGTTCTATTTTCTGATATGAGAAGAGACCTGGAAAGATAAACTAATGGATGGGAAAGATTTGAATGAGGAACTACATCAGAGAGAAGGGAGGAGCAGAAAGAAGCTTTTTCTACATTCCTCATCCTAGTACGCTTCTGTATTCTTTATTTGAAATAGCATGGGTATTTTTGAGGAAGGAAAAGGAAAGGATGGGGAGAGTAAGGGTGGGGAATGAGTGTCCCTGTGTAAGTGCTGCAGCGTGGAGGAGCAGATCCTGGCAGCAGTGGGAGCTCAAAGGCTTAGGATGGTGAGAAGGTCTCTCAAGAGTAGGTTGAAAAGAGTAGTGTTGCTGTCAGAAAGGCTGGGAATGCAAGAGCCTCTGTAGGATAATCACTAATAGTTATACAGTATGAAATGCAAAAGAGGAAACTTAACTGCTGGGACCAAGTCTATACCATGAGGGAAGGTACAGACAAGTAGTCACTATAACATTTGCTATTAGCTTCAAGCTTTGAAAAGTAATTCAGTTCACAAGAGAAATAAGTATTCAGAAAAATTTATGAACTTGCCATCTCACCAGAAAATCATTTTAACATTGTTGCAAGTTCTGTCTAAAAGTAGTAATTTGGTTGAATTGAATACTGGGTTGCATCAAAGATGAATACATCACAGTGCCCTACCGTTGAGTGTCCCACCTGGGACAGCCAAAGAGGGTGCCCAGGGATCGCTGTGTGAACCAGGGCAACTGCACATAACATTTCCCGTGAGTATTCTCCCAGCTTTCAGCCCTTTGCCAGTCAGGAACATCCCGAGCTGGGGATGACTGCTGCATATTCAGTAGTCTTCAATGGATTTCTCCTGCTGAACCTCAGGAGACTACTGCTATTCACGGTAGCCTGTGACAAAGAGTCTTGTGGCTCAACCTCACCTTTTTATGTTGGTTGTGAATGTGGTACCTGCTACTTTTATTTCTTCTCTAATAGTTCTGCTCAGGCTCTTTCAAGGTTGCAGCAAGAGCGGGAGAATTTTATGTCATCCCACAGTTATTTTTTTGGACTGGATAATGAAAAATGTGGTGTCGGTTCTCAGAATCCCAGTACCATCACTTTGTTCCTAAAGTCCCAAACTTCTTGAGCTTTTAACTCTCCTAGACATGCTGTAAAACTGCAGTTTGTTTAAATTATGACACTTATCCTAATCAGTAGCACAAACCTGTTACTATTAACTATATTTAACTATAGAATAGTTAAATATATATATATACTTAACTATTCTTATATATATATTTAACTATAGAATAGTTAAATATATATATATACTTAACTATTCTTATATATATATTTAACTATAGAATAGTTAAATATATATATATACTTAACTATTCTTATATATATATTTAACTATAGAATAGTTAAATATATATATATACTTAACTATTCTTATATATATATTTAACTATAGAATAGTTAAATATATATATATACTTAACTATTCTTATATATATATTTAACTATAGAATAGTTAAATATATATATATACTTAACTATTCTTATATATATATTTAACTATAGAATAGTTAAATATATATATATACTTAACTATTCTTATATATATATTTAACTATAGAATAGTTAAATATATATAAGAATAGTTAAGTATATATAAATATATACTATATTAATTATATAAGTATAATTTATATATAAACTATATATAGTTACATATATTTAAGTATAGTATTTAACTATACTGTATATAGTGTATATACTCACACTATATGCAGAAATTTTACCACACACAGCAGACCCCTAGGTGTTTTCCCCTCTTATCCTCTTTCCTTTGCTATTTCTTTTGCTTATTTACTTCTTTTGCTACTCTGGAAATAGATAAAATTTTTGGTCAGGCCACTCCATTCTGTTCCCTGTTCCAACTTCACCTCTCACCTGATTCTATCAGCCACTGTTTGTGTAAATTTCCGTCCACAGACCTGAAAAATGGCACCATTTTCATTACAAGCTCAATCTAGTATAGCACAGTGCCCCACTGGAAATACTGGTAAAACATATTCTTGAGAGCAGCACAGGCTGAGTCCTGCAGTATTATTCCGTTCTGTCCATCCATCCATTTCATTTGGCATATATACCAGTTCTAAAATGATTCCTTAAATTATAGTGTGAGATTCAGTCTCACAAACTGGTACAGTGTTCTAAAGGCAACTTCATCAAATAATTAAAGTGTTATTTTTCATGTGGAAAGTGAAGCAGTGAATGGGGGATGAATAGCACTAGATAGACTGGTGTCCTTGCACAGTCCCAAAAGGACTGTATCTGTTAAGACAAATATTACCTGCACTCCCCAAGTAGCAACGAAAAGCAGTGAGTTGCAGGGGGAGGTTAGGTCACCAGTTGGGGGTCTTTTTGTTTGTTTAGTTTGTTGGTTTTGATTATTCTGACTAGCTACATTCTTGTTTGAATAAGTATTTTAATGCATCGTGATTTTTGCTGAATAGTAATTATACATCAAGGACAAGGAGTGCTGCATGAGTGGCTTTTTATCATTTACATTCTTTCTTTGACTCTAAATATTTCTATTATTAATAATAGCAATAATAATGTTATTTACACTATCCTTGTCCACCAAAATGCAAATTTGCACTTGGTTGGTTTTATGATATGGCTTTGAAGTTGATTTTATGATACGGCTTTGAATAGTGACAGTAGTAATTAGGAAATTTTTTAATAGTTTGTTTTTAAATTGAAGGGGCAATGACCATTTCAACCTACTCTTTGATTTCTGCTGTTTAACCGGCCTTTTACTTACAACAACATTTTGCAGCTCAACCACAAATATTCTATTTCTTAGTACCCTCAGACACTGGAGCTTGTCAAAAGGAAAAAACAAAAAGATTGGCCCACTGCTTTGACAAGCTCTGGGTATTTTATTGGTGAGACAAATCTCTTTAGCTGAATCTGATAGTTAGATCCGAACACATCTAGGTATTCTAGTTTCAATGTGTGTGCTTTTAAAAATCTGATTATATTATTGCTCCCTTCAGTTTTACAGGTACAAATGCCATTTTCTGGGGTGCTGTTCCCTGACCACTGAATGGAGCAAATCCTGGGAGCTGGGTCTTGAGCATCAGCTGTGCCAGGGAGCCTGTGCTCATTTGTGTCCAAGTTGGACCTTAGGCTTCATCTGGAGTCTATAAAACTCTGTACAGAGCAGGTACAAGCAGCTTCCAGGGCCACCACGGGCCCAGAAGCACTGTGTGCCTGTGCCGCATGGAGCAGCAGCTGTGGGGTTAATCAGCCTGTGGACTCACGCCAGCAGCTACCCAACGCTGCACCCCTGGACCTGAAATGATGAGGAAAAGGATGGCAAGAAAACTGCGTGGTGCCACGCAGTCGGCAAGAAGCCATAAGAGTTTATTATCTCTCATCAAGGTCTGACTGGGCTCGTTAACTCCAGCTCAGCACCACATTTCTCCAGTTCCTGGTGCGGTGGCTCTAGGTACGAGAAATCCTCTCTGCAATCTCAAAGTTCAATAGTTCTTTTAATAAGAGAAAATTCTTATTTTTGCAAGACCCTGAGACATTTCAGCCTTAAAAATCACACTATGTGGTGATGAGGTTTTCCCAAATTAGTTCCAGCTGAGCTGATATGTCTACACAGCATAACCCATTCCTTTCAGAGAGCTTTGTGCTAATCCCTACAGTGGTAAATCTGCATTAATGTGACCCTGCCCCAGCACAACTCACCCTGCCTCTCAGCTGTGCTTAGTTTGTGAAGTTCGTGAGACTCTGCATGATGCCCTGACTATTTCCCCAGGTGCTTGCTTGATGCATAAACAAAAAAAAAAAAAGTGATACATGAAGAGACTATAATTGCTAATTAAATTGTGAGGTGTTCACCAAGCTGAAGAAGGTCCAACTGCACATACACATGCATTTTAACTATGTATATGGCTACAGGTTCATTATGAAAAAGAGAAGCGCCAAAAAGCAGAGGTGACAATCAAATCCTCAGTGACAATTTGTTGATAACAACACACTGGGAACACGTCAGGTCGACCAAAGATTTAGAAAAACAAAATAGGAAGTACCAGTTCCAGTGGGTCTTTGATGTACTGTTAAGCACTGAAGCACAGCCCTTTGGAGAATGGAATTGAGGTTTAGAAAAGAATTGTGAGAAGTGCTCAGACTGGAAGTATGCCTATAAAATTTTACATGGGAACAAAAGTGTTCATGGCTAGAGGAAAACAAAAGGAGAAGAACTTTAGATTATAAAAGGTTCAAGACAGTATTAACCACAGACATTTGGATATACCTCTCAGCTACAAAGTAAATTACAATCATGAGACTGAACTTGATCAGGCTGAAAAATGGCATATGACAATTTGTACTAAAGTAATTGTTTCTGCACAGTAGAATACAATAAAACTGATTCTGCCAGGCCCAGTTCAGTGCTTTTATGTGCCCTCAAGGCACCATTTATACTTCAATAAAGGGAATTTGCGCATTGAAAATTATTATATCCTTAAATCACAAACAATTCCCTGGCTTTTGTACTTGTGAAACTATAAAATGACTAATTCAAGACTCCTCCCCAGAAAGTCTAACAGCTAGTATTTTTCCCCCTCATCCCAAAGATGTGCTGCTGGGTTGGGATTGTTTTTTGTGAAGGATAGGGCTTTGAGGTAATGAAAGATCTTTTATCAAAACAAAAGAGGAGTCTTTAACGAGTTACTCTGTAGCTCCATTGTAAATGTAGAGGCCCGTTCCAGATCAGTCAACTTCTCCATCAGTTTACAAAGAAATTTCCAATAGGGCAAATCCCAGATTCTGCCAAAACTCCATGTGTTTGTTTATTTTTTCTTAATTTGACTTGCCAAGGGTTTGTGTTTGACTTGTTGCCATGAATGAAACTATCCCTCTTTCAACAATGGGCTCTCCGGGAATGGTGTGGGAAAGCTAATCCCATTACACAGCTCAGAAGTTCCCACTCGGTGGTGACCCAGGAAAGGCGGCTTATCGGGCCCTTAGCAGAGCTGTCAGCTGGGCAGCTCAAGTGGGGAATTCTTCTTTGAGGAGCGAAGAGCAGGCCAGCAGGAGCAGTAGTAGGGTTTTGTTTGTTTGTTTTAAGTAAATAGACCAACAGGGAACTTTTACATCCTTGACCTGCAAGTCATGTTCGTGTAAATAGAAGACATTAATGGTAGAGCGTACTACGGCGTCATTAACACATTGGTCAGATGTGTTAATTAATGTATAATCGACAGATGAGAGGAGTCTTCCCAAGCTGCTTGTCTTGTGACATTTTCTGAGACTGTCTATCTCCATTTGCAATAGCTCAGACAACTCAAGTAATTTGCTAGAGGCCTCTAACAGAATGGCTTTCCTTCAAGGGAAATTGTTTTCAGATTCAACGATACCTTCATATTTTTGCTCAAAGTGATGGCATCTTGTGGTATCTCTCGTCACGTGGCCAAAGTCTCCTGATGATATTGAAGTTAAATGCCTAAAGAGAGTTCCCTTCTTTGCTAAGGTGGAAACAGTGGCAGGACTTCCTAAGGAAAGGACCTTACGTCACCGTAATGAGGTGAGGATTTAAATAAGCATTAGAAAATACATGAAAAACATGTAATAAAACCTTGGTTTTGATGTGAACAGGATTAATACAGAACAGGAGAAATATGATTTTTTTCTTTTCTTTTAATTTAACTCTCTGTTTGACTTGTGAAGCCATTGCTGCATGAAGGGGAGGCTGCATCTCACTTGTAAGCACCCAGAATACTATATTTCAGAAGCCTGAGCTCTGGAGACTGAGCTATTGGTAGAATCAAGTGCCAGGCTGAGTCTGACTCCAGTCTTATTAGTATTGGTGCCTTAACTGATTCTCCTAATTGTTGAAGTAAAGCAAAATATTATCTGGTTGTGGGTACAAAATACCACACTGGATGAGGACTCAGAACAATTTTGGATTCAGGTCACGGTGCAGAAATGTTACTGTGTGCAGTTCTTGCCTTCCTTTACCTAATATTCCCAGTATTTCTCTTTTACCTCCGTGTAAGTGTAATGCTCGTATTCAGAAGACATAAAGCAAACTGTACTCCTGAGAGTCTTGAATAGCCTAGTGATGACAGCCTAACCAGAAAGTATTGGTGTTTCAAAGTGTCATTTAGAGAATGGCCTTATTAAATTTTACTTTAAGAGTCAATGCATTAAAATTTTTTTTTTCCTTCCCTTTATTGCAAGCAGTTACATTACTTTAGAGCAGCTCCCATTTCCTAATGTACTTCTCAAGATGAGCCAATCTTGTAAGCTACAAGGTGTCACAAGCTCCCAATGTCAGTGAGGATGGCCAGGGATGCTCAGCGATTCCACAGACCAAGGATTCTGCAAGGAACTGTCCTTCAGCTACAGTTTGACCTTTGTTTGCTTTCATAGGGTTTAACCAACTGCACGGCATCGCATGATTCTGAATTTCTGTGCTTTTTTTTTTTTCTCTTCAGGGCAAGTATAGGCACAGTCTGTTTTGTGTACTCAATATTTAGACTGTGTAGCATAAAAAGCTAACAAAATGCAACTGGTCTTCGAGCACTGGGGTGTGCCACCTATTACTTGCTCAAGGAAATAGGGATGCTGAACTAGATAAATATGATCTGTGTTTTAGTTTTGCAGGTTTTTTTTTTTAATTGCTTGTTACTTCATTGCCAAAGGTCAGTCTTGTCAGACAAGTGGACCAACAGTTCTCTAGAGTAACATAAAACCATTAAGTTGCTCTTTGATCTTGCACCTTCTTTAGAACCTTTTAATCAATTAACCATGAAGCTACTCAGCTTGTCTTATTTCCTGCACATAAAACTACTTTGGTTGAGCTGACACATTACTACATTATAGATCAAAGATTGAAGGAAACTTCACATCCAACCAGGATAATTATGTGGATTTTTTTCTGAATCGGTTATATACATTTTTGTGCCTCAGATGGAGGAAAACAGCATTTTGATCTAGATTGAGTGAAAGGATTCATGTGTATTTTAAAGGGTGGCTAAATGGCTTTGTGCATGATTGACCTTACACAAGGTGTGGATAGATTTCATGGGCAGGTTGCTGAGCCTCAACTGTCCATCTGTCCTTTGAGGGTACCCACTATTGATAACACCAGGAAACATGACCTGCTGGAACATGAACACTGATCTCTTGTTTAGGATGCCTTTAAATAAGGAAGATAATTTAAATTTTGAATGTACTGTAATGTGATACCAATGGAAGTCCTTTTAGTCCAGAAATTAAATTTTGATCACAGAAAGAGTTATGGTTTCAGGCTTGTAGGGCCACATTTCTGTGATCTTATTTGTGTGCACAAAATGTTTTTTTTTATGAAGAATCAGAGGTCCCTTCAGTATTCGTTTCTCAAAAATCTGTGATTGTTGATACTATTATTTTCTAGTTATATGGGAATTAAGGTATCTCAAAATATATACTCCATTCCTTCTGGCCAAATCCTGGAATACACAAAGAGCTTCAATCAGCTCCTCATTTGAGCTTCTTCCTGAAGTGGGACAGAGTGTCACCAACACCAGTCCAATGGAGCAAAGCATCTGCTTTGCTCTTTTTTTTTTTTTTTTTTTTTTTTTGTGGATTTTGCTTAAGGCATATTTTGCACAGCTGTTTCTTGTGGGATTGGCTTGTTCTCCTCCTGCTTGCTGATGCCGAAAGCAAAGATGGCCTGGCCCAGATAAGAATCACCTGGTGCATGTGCACTGGTAAAATGTGGAAAGACTGATAACCAGCACGATTTTTGAAGAAAAACCTGGCCCTAAAGACTTCTTTAAACCAGTAAAGAAGCATTTTTGAAAGAATCCACTTTGAGAACTGATGGCGTAGGATATTCTTCACAGACATCCCCTTATTCTCTGAAGACATTTATTGTGTCTAGACTCTCTATACTTAAAAGCAGGTAGGAAATAGGAACCCTTAGAGCTGCTATAACTCACATTATTTTCATGCTAAGTTTAAGCCATGCTCTCTTTGCAAATCTGTATTGATTTTCCTGAATGTTACACTTCCTTTAGCTAAACAGCTCCCTGCTGATGTTTGTCATCTTCCTTTTAAGCTGAATTAAAAGAGAATGAACAAGTTTGCGGATGGCATGAATAAAGTGCTCTTTGATAGATACACTTCTTGTCTTCTGAACAAAGAAGGGTACATTCAGCTCTTGGTACTAAGGAAGAAATATTTTCCTTAATCTCCCTCAGTACAAAATCCTCGTTTAAGTCTGAGTGGAAATTTCCCAGGAAAGGAAAGGAAAGGATATTTCTGAAACTTACTTTTACATTTACCACAGCATTATGTTTTTTGTGCAGGATTTAAGATTCAGTGGGGTGCTTTCCTTTTGGGGTTTGAAAAGACATAAAAATCCAAAAGGAGTCAGTAGGAGGTTACGCTTGATTTTGAGCCTAAAGGAGGCCAAACTTTAGATTCCGTTGTTTGTTTTCTTTCTACCTCAAGCTATAAATCATCCCAGATTCATCAAACTGTTTGCAAATCTAATCCAAGCTGGGCCAAGTTACAGACTGGACCAAGATGTAGGTTTATAGTAATGCCTGAAAACAGGAAAGCCTTTAGATCAGAAAGGAAAAAACTATCTGGTTTCATTACATGTGGCTTCAAGTTTCATTACGAAAGGTTTTACATGGCTTTGATCCCCTAATTTGGCTAAAAACAAAGCAAAAAAAAAAAAGAGAAAAGACGTGATCTCCATGTGCACACAGCTATTTCAGTGCCTGTGTGTGACTAAAATAGCTGTGCTGTACCCCAGTGAACGGCAGAAATGCTGCTGTTAAATACATAGAGTGCAAAGTCAAGATAGAGGAGGTCAAACTGCCCCACTGCCAGCTGCCTTGAATTCTTAATCATACCTGCTCTTCTTCCGAGCTGCTCAGGGGAACCCAGAAGCATAAATAAGTTCACATCCTGAAAAACAAACAACAACAACAAAATAGTATGTACTTTCTACCCCGCGTATTGTGTGTATATATATACACACACACACTAAAGCAAAGATTTTACAAGGAGAATCTGTTTCCCATAATGCTTTCCTATGGAGCCACAATTAAGTGAGTCTTTAAAAGCGAGTATTAAAGGAATGACTTCACTAGAAGCAGTTTTACTACAGTGGTACTCACTTCATTTTGTTTTCTTGGTTAAAGACCTCCTGCCTTTCATTTCTGACTGCTGTTGCTGAAGAGGAATTGCCAATTCTCTTTGCTCCTCTGGAGTTTGGAGAGCAGCTCCTTTCCCACAGATCCTCGGCACGGCTTACGTGGGGAAGAGACAGGGGCACAAAGGATTTTTTCCAAAATAACACAAATGATGGCTCCTTTAGCCAACAGGCTGGAGGACGGACCACACTTCCAAACCCAGGTTTGCTGCCCTGAAACCATTAACTCCCTTTTCTAGCAGATAGAAGCTGCAGTGGCTTCAGGCCAGCTGAGTTGGGTTTACAGCTGCTTTGCATCACTGAAACAGCGTGAAGCAGCCTGAGCCTACAGTGAATCTGGCCCTAGATGTCTTAAATCTACAAAATTTTCTTCTCTATGGGCTAGCACTGTTGTTTTTTCTGCATTTTACAAGCCTGTTCATTACCATGTGAAATTCGGGTGGACTGTGGTCACTTTTGCCAAAGGGAGTTCTTCCCAAACAGTTCTTTCATGGCAGCGTGAGGTAACAGTAGGATGACTCCTGTGGCTGGTCACTACTTTCTGGGCTGTAAGTGTCCTTTCTACAAAATTCTGAAAATATATGGCAGTATATATTACCCGTGAGCAATTGCAGCAGTTAATTCCCTTGTATACTCCCTGCCTAGCAATTTCAGATAGCCAGAGCTCCTTCCTTTTTAGCATTCTGATTTCCCAGGCACTCCTACCTCACCTTTTGGATTGTTTATTCTTTGTTCTCTTAGTAAAAACAAAACAAAAATCGGTTTGGGGATACTTTTTGTTTGCTTGTAGCTTTGGAATGTGAGTGCTGAACAGATTTGCAGTTAGGGCTAGGTGTCTTTAGCCTTCCTTTTAATTAGCCTGCAGCTACGCACACTTTTCAGAGTGAAAATGGGGAGGCCTCATTCTCCACGTCACACTCAGAGTGAGGGATTTATTACTTAAACATTTAGTCGGTCACCATTCCTGATGATTACTACAAGCACTTTGCTGCAACAGCTTAATAAGTAATACCTGATTTTTAAAGGCTTAAATGTTAATTAGCTGCGGAGCGTTCTTTCCATCACCAGCACCAGATGCCCCCGCTTATCTGAGTGGGTGCAGAGGCAGGAAGGTGATGGTGGTGACTCACTGAGAAGGGAAGGAAGAAGTATCTCCTCTGGGAGGGCTGTGGGAATGGCAGGCACAGCCAGGTCTGGAGCCGGGTGGGTGGGTGGGAAGGGGTTGAAGAGAGTGGTGTCTGGAGCTCCTGGAGTCAGAGGGAACCTGGGGGTGAATGCCAAAGGCTGGTCTGTGGTTTGTGATAGGGGGTGATGGGCACTCTTTTGATCAAGGGGGAGTTAACAAACCTTTTGCTTCTCATTTTGAAGCTGCTTTGCAAATTTTTCTGCTTTTTCTTCCTCCTCTAGCCCGGAATGCACTGCATTAATTATTTCTAGGGGTGTACTTGGCCTAATAGCTTGGTTCACTAGTAATGTAAAGGTTTGTTCAGCAAAAAAGGTGGCTACAGCTAATGAATAATTACTTCTGATTTTTCTGAGAGTTTGGAAACTGGTAGTTTTTGGTACTTTTTTCTGGTAGATCTCTGTGTTTTCTGTGGTCGCTTTTACTCACCGTTGACATTGGCTTGTGGCCTTACCTTTCCCCTACAGAATAATCATAAAACTGCTCAAAAATGGGTGAACTGATAGGGAAAGAGATACAATAATAATAATAATGAAGCTAAAAAAGGAGAGAAAACAGACAAACTTCATGGTCTTTAAACAAGCTATTTCAAAACAGCAAGCAACTTCTGAAGCACAGGTCAGCTGGTACCGCTCTTATTGCTGTTACCATAGCAGAAACACAGAAATGTGATTAAATAAATAAAGCTAATCAGAAGCAAAAAAACAAGTTTGCAGTAAAAACAGCTCAAGTTAACCTATTCTCAGAGGACTCTGAAAGAAAACATACTTCTAAAGATGTGCTGTGAGAGATTTTAGGCACAGCTGCAGGAAAAAAAAAAAAAAGGTATCCTTTCCCTTTCTTTGGAAGGATTAAATCTGTCCTGGACATTAACCAAAGTGGACAAATGGGCCATCAGACAGAAACAACAGACTGAAGCCCAGAATGTGAAAAACTATGAGAAAGAAGAAAAATGTCCTGGAAAAAAGGCTATTGGATCTTTTTAAGGAACTTTAATGACAGCGTAAGCAACCCAGGCACATTAATTCTATCTTTACTTGTTTCTTGTGATATGGGAAGTATCCTAAGAGGAATTAAAAAAGTTCTAGCAGACAAAAAAGGATAACAATTCTCCTGGCCTGTGTCTATAAATCCATAAAATATGTAAGTTGATGGTAATCTATGTATGTCAGACTGTTCCACAGGAGGTAATGTAACATTTTCCGAATTATAAAGGACATGAAAATGTCTGATCTGTGTAGCTGGATGTGTAACCAGTCTCTCTTTCTTTAAGGCAGGTCTTCTGATTATGCTACAAATGTTAACAAATACCTAAAAAAGGAACAAAAACCCCAAGTCTTTGTCTCCTCTATGTAGTATAGGGCAGAAACTGAAAGTACTTAGGCTCCATGTTTAGAACTAAAGGAGTTTACCTCTGAACTGGAATGAAATGAAAGGCCGGAGCTGTAAAGAGCAGAAAGCATTACTAAGATCAACATTTGGAAATGAAGCTGTGGATCTGGGAGGCAGTTTTAAAGTCTGTTCCCATGGCTGAGCAAAATTCCTGCAGCACGGGTGTCACGCTGGAGAGCTGGAGCGTGTTTGCCGGGACTGTGGACAGCCAGAAGTCTTGCTGTTCAGAGAGATGACTGTCTTTTCTCAGCTTGACAAATGACACGCAGCACTGACAGAATACTTCTCCTTTGCTGGCCATCACCCCTCCGGACACTGGCCAGAACAGCAGCAGCAGGAACATACCCTCCAACTCTGATTTAATCACATGGAGCCCAGGAGACTATTGAATAGAGCTGTTAACTCTCCCTTCGGTTTGCTTTTCCCATCTGTGTTTTATTAAACCGAGAGCAAGATTTATTCACTTTCTTAACATCAGGAGCTGCTGGTGTCCAAGATGATGGTTGATGTTAAGGTATACATACACAGTTTAACCTGGCTGAGGGCCAAGGAGGCCTATGATTTCCAGCCTCGGCTCTTTGCAAAAGGACACAAAATCCCTCTGCTCTCAGCCTGTTCTGAAAGGATGAGCACCGCGACTTCCCGCTCTGCCAGGAGCACAATACATAAAGAACACACCAAAACAGTAGGCTCTCCAGGCACGCAGGCAAACACTTCAGCTCTACTTCACTCCTGACAAACCCCTACGTAGCCGCAACTACCGACGATTTTTCGGATTTCCACTCCAGGAATCTTAAATAGATCGGAGATACCAGCTCAGTGTATAAATATTTCGTCTAAAAGCCAAGAATCCTGACTGGCTCGGCTGGGGAATTGCACTTTATGGGAACTGAAATGATGTGCCAGGCTCTCTGCTGTAAGGTGGGGTGGCTGAAGCACAGAAACTTGCGTGTCTTACCAGCTACCACAAGGATAACACTCCTGAAGGAGAAGAAGAGCAACCAAAAGAGGGGATTTTGAATAGCTTCGAAAAGATAAACTTCTCCTCAAACAGTAGGGTTAACTCAAGATAGAAAGATCTAGTGTGCATTTTTTGCAGAGATTTCTTTTAAATACATCAGTTTCATCGCTAACAGATAAAGCTCCCCAAACCCAGAGCTTCAAGGCAAACAGCCTCCAGCCAACATTCTTGATGCTTTCCCAAAACTTCTGGGCATTTTTCTTCTGAACAAGAAGCTCCTTTCCAAAACGTACCACTCTCCCCCTCATCTCTTAATTATCACTCATCTCACCAAAGGAAATGTGGTGACATCCAAGTTCTCTGTTGTCTTGCTACTGTCCCTGCAAGTACTCTGTGGATCACAAGGTCTGCCAGGTTCGTTGTTATCTACAAAAAACCCTGCATTTAGGTCTTTCAAGGCAAATGACTTCATAAAATCATATGAAAATCATATTAACTGTGGCACCTACACAGAGCATCATCGTATTACAGTGATTCTTGTCATACTAAGCTTCATGGTACCCCCATATGGCAGCAGCAAGTCTTCTGAATACAAGACAAAATTGTTACTTCAGTAATTAGAAAATAAACTCTCTCTCTCAAACTATTGGTTTGCTTAAAACAGTATTTGTATCACTCACATATCCATTTTCCCCAGATTTAAGACAGGCTGCAGAATCTGGTTCCATGTGTGATAGTTCCTGTTCTGAATTGACTTTCAATGTTAAACCAAAAAAAAAAAAAGAAAAAAAGCAATGGCTTTTGTTACTGTTTCATTCAAGAAGAATGGTCTTTCCATGCTCTTTCACATTTTTATCATCTGTGAGATGACAGTAGGAGCTGTGCATGAGCCAGTACAAATTAAGCGGTATTCATGTGCTTTCTCTTTTATAGCTTTTAAGAATACTGGCAGAAAATGATGGAATCTGCAAGTTTCAGTTTTCTCCGTTTCCAATGAAGAAAGAATTTGAATTCTATGCAGTGTTAACTCCATGTGAGGAAATCGGTCACTGTACTGAGTGACCCAATGCTGTTTATACAGTTTATTCAATCTATTAAAAAGCAAACTGTATGAGAGTGATTCCTACAGCGAGCAGCAGAGCCTAGGAGAGAAAGCTAATCCTTGAACGTTGCGTTAAAAGCTCCATAACTTCTGTTTTTGAATGAAAACCGATGTGTCTGGAGTGTTCTGTACCCAACTAAATTCTGCGCTGAGTTAGCTGTGCCCACAGCTGGAGTTCCCTCAGACCCCCGCTCCCCTTTTGGGGAACACAGGGGGAACACAGCTACAGGGCAGCCTATTACAGCAACGTTACAGGAAACTTGATTTGGGCATGAGAAAGGTTTCGGGGTGACCCATCCCACTGATAAAGTTACCTCTTGTGCCAGACCTTGTAGATGCTTAAGGACTTTCAGTGCTGAGAAGAGAGGGCTGCTGAGGTTTCTAAGGTGAGTCACTCTTGGACGTAGCTGCCTTATATTCCTCCAGAGGGGTAGGTGCCAAAGTTGTTTGGTTTTTTTTTTTCAGTTTTGGGTCTTTTTTCCCCTAATTCTTACGTTTTTGTTTGTTTCTGCTTAGAGGCCACCAAAAAGACCCTGTTTTGATGGCCTCAGGACCACCAGCATTGCTTGAAAACCAGTGCAAAGTTCCTCTTTCTCTGTGAGCACGAGGATGGAAAGCAGCAACTCCAGATACCTGCTACAGGGATTTTGATCATACACAGAAAAATAGTGCTGTTTATCCAAGAATGCTATAAAAGTACCATTGGGCAAAAGTGGCTTCTTTTTCCTTGAAGCTACCCGTATTTGCAGAAGATTATTTTAAAAGTCATAGGAACTGCAAAGAAGGCCTCATGTCATAGGCTGTTTCAGTGGATATTTAGACAAATTCTAAAAGTACACTAATAAAATAAATACAGAAATATCTGTAAAAATTATATTACAGAAGAGAAACCTGGTTAAGTATCATCCCATCCAACTGCTTAAATTCAAAATGCTTAGTCCAAGATTAGTGAAAATGAATCCCTCTGAAGAATCCAATTACTTGCTAAAACAACTGTCAAATTGCCATTTGTGTAACCATTACAATATTGGGATAGACTCAATTTGCCTCTTCATGCAGTGTACTTTACGTATAGGTCTTTTGTTAATTTTGGTATGAGTTCAGCTGTGTTCCTAATGAGCTGACATTTTCCGATGTCACTGCCCGTAGGTGCAATAATCCCCACTTAATTCCTCCTTCAGATTTTCAGCAATGAATACACTAGATCTAGGGTTGGGCAGCTGTGTTCCTAATGAGCTGACATTTTCCAATGTCACTGCCTGTAGGTGCAATAATCCCCAGTTAATTCCTTCTTCAGATTTTCAGCAATGAATACGCTACATCTAGGGTTAGGTTTTATTCGGTTTTTTTGGTTTTTTGTTTTTTTTTTTTACCAAATAGTCTCTGCAACTACAGATGTTTAATTAAAGGCTGTCAGACAATTTCAACTTCTCAGAAGAATACAAATAAAAGCTGTTAATGAAGTAAATATCTGTTTAATTTACAAACATCAGTAGCATTACTGATATCAGTCCAAATAAGACAAAGCACACTGCATTACACATGTACATCTAACTTTTTTTGTAAAAAAAATAATAAAATAAAATTGAAAAACATCTGCATTTTTACAGGGTACCCTGGGTTTTACTGAAAGAAGAACACAACCCACTATTGATTACCAATTCTACATTATAATTTAGCAGCAACATGTTAACATGGGGAACATTAGGGCAGTAAAGTAGTTTTATTATTTGGGGAAAGTCACAGTTCTTGATAGCACAGCCTTTTTTTGTTCTTTTTTATAAAAAAAGGTAAAGAGCTCCATGGGAATATTAATTTATAAAGATCTACCTTCTAATGTCATTTTCTACACGCCATCTTATTTTCTGTAAGTACTGTATATAGGGAAAAATTAACTTGTCTACAATTGCCACCTACTGTAAAGACATTTTCTGTCATACATTACAGGTTCTTGGAAGGTGTCCTGAATATCTGCTGTATGTGAAAACTGCAGATTGTCATCACTTCCAGATTCAGTGACACCGAGTGGTCAGGTTCTAAGGAAAAGAAAAAAGGAAGGGGAAGGGGAGGAAAAACCAGACCGAAAACATTTACCCCAAGACGACATGCTACGTTAGTTCTATTGCAAAAAATCCTGATTTTTAAGTCCTTTTAAAAAAAAAATAAAAAAAATTACAAAAATACTGGGACAAATATAAATTAATATATATTAAAGCATTGAAAAACAGTAAAAGGGATGGCCTAAAAGGGTTAAGTACAATGTACTTTGATACAATAAATATTTCTCAATGAAACCAAATACTGTATAGAGTTGTTTAGAACTCATAGAAACAGAAATCCATATTATTACTAATTTATCCATCAATAATCTATTTTTATCATCCCCCCAAACATTTATATTACAAAAAATTAATACTGGAAAAGGGCAGATAAACACTTTTTTATGCTTCTTTTGCTAACATGCTGACATAAAAGTATACATCATCAGGAGATTTCAGGATTATAGTATATTCTCTTATCTCCCGTTACCCATTCATTAAATGGGACCCCATCTTCTCAAGATGCTTAATAATTCCAAAAGATAAAGTGTATTTCATACAATTGTTACTCCTGTGTAATCTGATTGTTTTCACTCATAACGCTTCCTCATCCATAGGTAAGTGATTTGTATGGTCTGTCAAGACAATAAAATATACGAAAGTGAAAAAACAAGCCTCATGTTCTGGTCAGTATTTCATCTCTGAGCTGTTAAGTTGAAAGTCACGTGTGTATAGTGTCAGTGTATCTTCAGCATGTTATAAAGAAGAATCCATGTTAAAAGCAGTTAAAGTTTCCCATCTCTGTTGCAATGTTACTTTTTTTTTTTTTTTTTTTTCTTCAAAGCTCCTCTTGGTTACGAGAAGTCTCAGTTCAAGCACTTGAATCTTTTTTTTTTTTTTCAAATGAAGAAAAAAAGTCTTTATTCTCATAATAAAAATAAGTCTGTTCTGTATTTTACAATATATTTCAAATATTTCCACTATGAAGCTTTAATTAGTCCGACACGGTCAATAAGTATACAACATTTTCAAAAGACAAGTGTGACAGGGACACTTTTAGGAGGGACAATTTGTACAGCCACACTTCACCACTTTTTCAACCTCGTCCACAAACGACGACCCGTCAGTGCATTCGAAAGAGTATTTCCGTCTCTTGCTCCTCAGCGGCCCGCAGCACTGCCCACTTGAACAGCCTCCTTTACATTCTAGTCTGGATACCTTCTTGGTCGTCTGGCACGCAGCATACCCTTGCTGCTTTTGGTAGTAATCTCGGATTCGTTCCCCTCGACAAGAGATTTCTGTAGAAAACAACGTTTAAAAATGAGGGGGAGGCTTTTTTGAGACGCAGGTCAAAGAGCGGTTGACGTCGCTAGGGAAGATGCTGTGTTTTCTTTCTAATTGCAGTTGATGTTTGAAAGTTTGCCTCAGCCTGCATATTGGAAACGAGTGGTTCTACCCAAACGTAATTTGATTAATGCTGGGTTTTATTTCCTATACCTCCTATTTTCAGCAAAGTTTATATTATGTATATGTAAACCATAAATACAAAGCTATTACAATGACAAGAAAATTGGAAGCTTAAATCTTTTCCTCTTTTATAAAAATACACATCTTCTGTTCCTACATTGCTTGCAGCTGGTTCTATTTACCATAGGGAAATGTTTCAGAGAGCATGCAATTTAATTTATTAGACCTGGAGTTTAATATTATTCAAACTGTTATTTAATACAAGTTACATTCCACTAACTTCATAAATTACTGAGGTATAAAAGCAGCTAAAAATGAGACATCTGTTAAAAGTTCTACAACCATATTCTTCTATTCTATTCACGTCTACGTACAATGCAAAATAAATGCCATCTGGGGTAAGGGAAGGAGAGGGAGAGGGAGAGCTTTGATAGACAAAGGAGAAAGAAAAAGGTAGGGGGAAAAGTCATCCTGTTTTTATCCGTCTCACCTGCATAATTCGCTGTGATAAATCAGTTGAAGCTGAGAGGTCAAAAGTAGAGTTTGTGATAAAACTAGGAGCAGAATCATTGGATTTGGCTTCTCAGTTGCAGAAGGCAGAGAAACAATAAATACAGAAAGATACAGCAGGTAAAAGGTAATAGTTCAATATAGTAAAAATGTGGTTCTGAATAAAGGCAAAAAAGAGAAATGTTTTCACAGCAAAACATTTGATGAAAAAAATCCTCAAAATGTAAACAAATTCATGGGAAAAGTTTGATTTTTCTCTCCCCGAGATGAATTTTATTGGGGAAAAAAAAAAAAAAAAAAGGCAACAAATGTGTGTGTATTGTGGGAAAAAAAAAAAAGTTGATAATGCTTTTGGCTGTTCATGTTTTTAAGAAAAAAACCTGTTTTCTAAGACCAAAACAACACCGTGATTTTTTAATTTTTTTTTTTTCTTTTTGTTTTTACCTTTATCGCAGTTGTCCCCCGTGTATCCGCTGCTGCATTCGCAATATGGTTTCCCAAGTCCTGAAAGCCTGCATTTGCCATGTTTACACCTGACGGACTGGCAGGGGTTAAACAGCATTTCCTCTTCATCGCAGAGGACTCCCCCATGTCCCTGCAGGCATTTACAACTGTATGAAAACGCATTGATCGGCAAGCAGGTACCATGCACACATCTACAGGGGAAACAAGCCCAAGAGAATACAAATAAATTATTCATCAAAGTTCAGGCTAAGCAACATTAACTACAAATACTTTGGACCGTGCTCCGAAGAAATTGCTTTTGTTTCTAATGGACTTTTTTTTTTTTTCTTTCTTTTTTTTTTCAGTGAGCTGCAGGGAAGTGGTTTTTAATTGGTAGGTGGGT
>NW_015090798.1:2777155-2787028 GCF_001431845.1 Calidris pugnax | reverse complement strand
CCTCTTTTTTGTAATGTTTTCCGGTTTTTTTTTTTTTTTTTTTTTTTTTTTTTCTTCAAAGCTCCTCTTGGTTACGAGAAGTCTCAGTTCAAGCACTTGAATCTTTTTTTTTTTTTTCAAATGAAGAAAAAAAGTCTTTATTCTCATAATAAAAATAAGTCTGTTCTGTATTTTACAATATATTTCAAATATTTCCACTATGAAGCTTTAATTAGTCCGACACGGTCAATAAGTATACAACATTTTCAAAAGACAAGTGTGACAGGGACACTTTTAGGAGGGACAATTTGTACAGCCACACTTCACCACTTTTTCAACCTCGTCCACAAACGACGACCCGTCAGTGCATTCGAAAGAGTATTTCCGTCTCTTGCTCCTCAGCGGCCCGCAGCACTGCCCACTTGAACAGCCTCCTTTACATTCTAGTCTGGATACCTTCTTGGTCGTCTGGCACGCAGCATACCCTTGCTGCTTTTGGTAGTAATCTCGGATTCGTTCCCCTCGACAAGAGATTTCTGTAGAAAACAACGTTTAAAAATGAGGGGGAGGCTTTTTTGAGACGCAGGTCAAAGAGCGGTTGACGTCGCTAGGGAAGATGCTGTGTTTTCTTTCTAATTGCAGTTGATGTTTGAAAGTTTGCCTCAGCCTGCATATTGGAAACGAGTGGTTCTACCCAAACGTAATTTGATTAATGCTGGGTTTTATTTCCTATACCTCCTATTTTCAGCAAAGTTTATATTATGTATATGTAAACCATAAATACAAAGCTATTACAATGACAAGAAAATTGGAAGCTTAAATCTTTTCCTCTTTTATAAAAATACACATCTTCTGTTCCTACATTGCTTGCAGCTGGTTCTATTTACCATAGGGAAATGTTTCAGAGAGCATGCAATTTAATTTATTAGACCTGGAGTTTAATATTATTCAAACTGTTATTTAATACAAGTTACATTCCACTAACTTCATAAATTACTGAGGTATAAAAGCAGCTAAAAATGAGACATCTGTTAAAAGTTCTACAACCATATTCTTCTATTCTATTCACGTCTACGTACAATGCAAAATAAATGCCATCTGGGGTAAGGGAAGGAGAGGGAGAGGGAGAGCTTTGATAGACAAAGGAGAAAGAAAAAGGTAGGGGGAAAAGTCATCCTGTTTTTATCCGTCTCACCTGCATAATTCGCTGTGATAAATCAGTTGAAGCTGAGAGGTCAAAAGTAGAGTTTGTGATAAAACTAGGAGCAGAATCATTGGATTTGGCTTCTCAGTTGCAGAAGGCAGAGAAACAATAAATACAGAAAGATACAGCAGGTAAAAGGTAATAGTTCAATATAGTAAAAATGTGGTTCTGAATAAAGGCAAAAAAGAGAAATGTTTTCACAGCAAAACATTTGATGAAAAAAATCCTCAAAATGTAAACAAATTCATGGGAAAAGTTTGATTTTTCTCTCCCCGAGATGAATTCTATTGGTGAAAAAAAAAAAAAAAAAGGCAACAAATGTGTGTGTATTGTGGGAAAAAAAAAAAAGTTGATAATGCTTTTGGCTGTTCATGTTTTTAAGAAAAAAACCTGTTTTCTAAGACCAAAACAACACCGTGATTTTTTAATTTTTTTTTTTTCTTTTTGTTTTTACCTTTATCGCAGTTGTCCCCCGTGTATCCGCTGCTGCATTCGCAATATGGTTTCCCAAGTCCTGAAAGCCTGCATTTGCCATGTTTACACCTGACGGACTGGCAGGGGTTAAACAGCATTTCCTCTTCATCGCAGAGGACTCCCCCATGTCCCTGCAGGCATTTACAACTGTATGAAAACGCATTGATCGGCAAGCAGGTACCATGCACACATCTACAGGGGAAACAAGCCCAAGAGAATACAAATAAATTATTCATCAAAGTTCAGGCTAAGCAACATTAACTACAAATACTTTGGACCGTGCTCCGAAGAAATTGCTTTTGTTTCTAATGGACTTTTTTTTTTTTTCTTTCTTTTTTTTTTCAGTGAGCTGCAGTGAAGTGGTTTCTAATTGGTAGGTGGGTTTACACAGGAGAGGCTGCAGGACAGAGCTCTGTCTCACCAGAAAACAGCCACTGTAGATGTGTTATGGAAGACTTTCACAGGCCACAGTTATTAACACCGACGTTCCCTGCCTTCCTACGTTTTCGGCATGCTTTTGAGAAGAACACAGCAAAATCAAGCCCAAATGTAACCCACTAGAATTAGGTAGAGAAAAATGATACTCACCTGAAATTCTGGGTCTAGTATCGTTTAAGAAAAATAATAAATATTGTCACTCGTGAAATATGGGGCTCCCAGCACAAAGACAGCTCAGGCACTTCCTCAATGAAATGTTTCTGACTCGGCAATGGCTGTTTCAAAGCTGCTCCCCCATCAAATATCTGCTTTGCCAACCGCCAGTAGCGTGGTCATACAGTGGATGAGGCAGGTCTTCACCAAAAGCCAAGAGCACTCATCTAGTAGTCATGCAGAAGCTCACACTAGATGAGGTTGCCTATTATCTAGTCTCACCCAAGTGATTAAACTGGCTACTGTCTCGCTTGAGCTTTGGTAAACGTTTGTGGCAGGCTCAAATCTTGTTGTTTGATAAAAAAGGCTGTGATTAACTCATCTGTTAAGTTCTGATGGACAGTACGGGAACAAACTGTGGTCTTACTTCTCTTGAGAGAGAGGTGGTGCTCCCAAAAGGAGGATGTTTAATCACTTGTTCCCAGGTGCAAGCTGAAGACTGTGTTCCCTGAAAAATTCTGAATTGTTCCTGTGGTTGGAGTCTGATTTTTCAAGACTGTTAGATTAAGCAACTCAAAATTGAAGGCTTAGACAGTATCGGAAGGCAGATACCTTCTGTTTAGTTTTCAGTAAGTTTAGCATTTGATCGTTTCACCATTTACAAAACAAACACTTTTAGGACATCTGATGTATGAAGTTACTCAGGTGACACTGACATCGTGTCATATTCCGTACAGGCTGGTTTAGGTATCAAAGCAATCTGTGTCAGGATCTTTGGTGAAGTTCTGCTTGACTTAGAAGATGATTAAATCTTAGCTAATGCCAGCTCTCATAATTTTGCTTCTACCTGTTCTTTGATATCCTAAATTTCATCTTCAGACTGTACTGAAAGGAACATCAAGCTAAGTGCAAACTCTCGAGCACAGTTTCCTCTTGTCTAATTTTAGGTACCTATGTCCGGCACCCAAGTTAGATGTATAATTGCCATAAGCTCCTCACACAGTCATGGAGAGAAATGAGCTTATCCATGCGGTGATTAGACCACTTGAGGTCTAATTTACTCTTTAGAAATGTGTTTATTCCTTTCCTGACTATAGAGGAAACTTCAATCACTGTGTTTCTCACTCAAGCACCTAGATTTAGGTAAAGTAAATCTCAGCATTAAGCCATTTCATGTGTGCAGGCATCTCTAAAAGATCCACTACATTTTTCAAATGGAGATCACAGTGACAAGTCTGGAATGTTGTACTGGAATGTTATACTGTATTAGACAGACAAAATGTATCTATTCAGCAGACAGATTTAGAGATGAATCAAGAAATACAGAATTAATTTCTCCAGGAACTAAAGAATAAAAAAATCCCTCCTTCACTCCAAATAAACAATTTTGGTTTGGCTTCCTCTCCTAAAAGCTCACAGCACTGTACACAGCTGAAACAAAACCAACACTTCCAAGAGCTAACAAAATACTAATGTTGTGCTCACTTAATTCTATCCTTGATACTGCCTGTGCCTGATACTTGCCAAGTTTTGTAATTTACTGCTAAAAGCACTCAGTTTGGGTGCTGATGTGTATAGTTATAAGAACCTATACAGAATCTAATTTTTCAAGGGCACTTCAAAGAAATTCTTTGGGTTTTCTTACTATAGAACTTGATGGTTACAGTTCCATGTTATTTTTGACTTATAAAGTATAAAACGCATGTGATAGAATTGCATTTGTATTTTTTAACCTGCTGTGACTTCCTTTCTCTATCTCTTAAGTTACTGTGCAAGAGGATGGGGTAAAAGACCCATAAACAACAAAGTGCTATAATGATATACCTCAAAAAAAGTCACTGTTGTGGCTTTGGAAAGAGTTCAAAACTTAATAGCACTGAAAGAGTGCCTAACCAACGTAAACAATGCTAACTGCCTTGTAAAGCAACACTAACTGGTATATAAAGCTTTAAAGGGTCAGGCTCTCCACACATTATGTGGAAAGTTCACTTAAACATCATTTTATATGGGAGTTGAAAATCATCTTATTAGAATCTCTTAGCAAACCCAGGCCACTGGTCCTCAAAAGGCCAGAACTCTGAAAAAGCAGCAGCCAAAAGATCCGAGAGGGTTTACTTTACAAAAATCCCCTTCCAAAACCAAACCAAAACCAAACCAAAAAACCAGCAACAACAACAAAAAAGGGTGTTTGCCACACTGTAGTAAGGACTGTGGTAAGGGCAAACAGAATGACATCTTCTTGCCCATGACCAATAAATCCTGAAGAACTTTGAACTTCTGAAGTTTCTGACCTTCTTGTGCTGGGAGACCATGAGCCAAAAACCTGAACCTGTCTCTACAGTATATTTAAAAGATGAATATGCATAGATATCACTACTCTCATATACACATATATACATGTCTTTTGCTCACTTTCTACACTTATATATACATGACCCTCTCTATAAACATACATAAAATGCCCAACCTAAAATGTTCTAGTCAAATCAGCAGAAAGAATTAGCAGACGCGGACTTAAACAGAATTTTACCACAAAGGTACAAATCTATTTTCCTGCTAAAACCTGGGGTACTGGGAAAATATGAAAGTAATAGATAAAAAATATATAAAAATATATATATAAATAAATAGATAAATAAATAGATAAAAAGATATATCTATTGTGTCAAGTTTTAAAAACACATTAGAGAATAATAACAATTGTATTTCCTCATTCTATACAATTATAAATAAGCAAATGGATTTTTTTTCCATTTGCAACAGTTTTTAAATGATTTTTGTACCAAATGTCATACAATTATTCATCAAAGTTCAGGCTAAGCAACATTAACTACAAATACTTTGGACCGTGCTCCGAAGAAATTGCTTTTGTTTCTAATGGACTTTTTTTTTTTTTCTTTCTTTTTTTTTTCAGTGAGCTGCAGTGAAGTGGTTTCTAATTGGTAGGTGGGTTTACACAGGAGAGGCTGCAGGGCAGAGCTCTGTCTCACCAGAAAACAGCCACTGTAGATGTGTTATGGAAGACTTTCACAGGCCACAGTTATTAACACCGACGTTCCCTGCCTTCCTACGTTTTCGGCATGCTTTTGAGAAGAACACAGCAAAATCAAGCCCAAATGTAACCCACTAGAATTAGGTAGAGAAAAATGATACTCACCTGAAATTCTGGTTCTAGTATCGTTTAAGAAAAATAATAAATATTGTCACTCGTGAAATATGGGGCTCCCAGCACAAAGACAGCTCAGGCACTTCCTCAATGAAATGTTTCTGACTCGGCAATGGCTGTTTCAAAGCTGCTCCCCCATCAAATATCTGCTTTGCCAACCGCCAGTAGCGTGGTCATACACTGGATGAGGCAGGTCTTCACCAAAAGCCAAGAGCACTCATCTAGTAGTCATGCAGAAGCTCACACTAGATGAGGTTGCCTATTATCTAGTCTCACCCAAGTGATTAAACTGGCTACTGTCTCGCTTGAGCTTTGGTAAACGTTTGTGGCAGGCTCAAATCTTGTTGTTCGATAAAAAAGGCTGTGATTAACTCATCTGTTAAGTTCTGATGGACAGTACGGGAACAAACTGTGGTCTTACTTCTCTTGAGAGAGAGGTGGTGCTCCCAAAAGGAGGATGTTTAATCACTTGTTCCCAGGTGCAAGCTGAAGACTGTGTTCCCTGAAAAATTCTGAATTGTTCCTGTGGTTGGAGTCTGATTTTTCAAGACTGTTAGATTAAGCAACTCAAAATTGAAGGCTTAGACAGTATCGGAAGGCAGATACCTTCTGTTTAGTTTTCAGTAAGTTTAGCATTTGATCGTTTCACCATTTACAAAACAAACACTTTTAGGACATCTGATGTATGAAGTTACTCAGGTGACACTGACATCGTGTCATATTCCGTACAGGCTGGTTTAGGTATCAAAGCAATCTATGTCAGGATCTTTGGTGAAGTTCTGCTTGACTTAGAAGATGATTAAATCTTAGCTAATGCCAGCTCTCATAATTTTGCTTCTACCTGTTCTTTGATATCCTAAATTTCATCTTCAGACTGTACTGAAAGGAACATCAAGCTAAGTGCAAACTCTCGAGCACAGTTTCCTCTTGTCTAATTTTAGGTACCTATGTCCGGCACCCAAGTTAGATGTATAATTGCCATAAGCTCCTCACACAGTCATGGAGAGAAATGAGCTTATCCATGCGGTGATTAGACCACTTGAGGTCTAATTTACTCTTTAGAAATGTGTTTATTCCTTTCCTGACTATAGAGGAAACTTCAATCACTGTGTTTCTCACTCAAGCACCTAGATTTAGGTAAAGTAAATCTCAGCATTAAGCCATTTCATGTGTGCAGGCATCTCTAAAAGATCCACTACATTTTTCAAATGGAGATCACAGTGACAAGTCTGGAATGTTGTACTGGAATGTTATACTGTATTAGACAGACAAAATGTATCTATTCAGCAGACAGATTTAGAGATGAATCAAGAAATACAGAATTAATTTCTCCAGGAACTAAAGAATAAAAAAATCCCTCCTTCACTCCAAATAAACAATTTTGGTTTGGCTTCCTCTCCTAAAAGCTCACAGCACTGTACTCAGCTGAAACAAAACCAACACTTCCAAGAGCTAACAAAATACTAATGTTGTGCTCACTTAATTCTATCCTTGATACTGCCTGTGCCTGATACTTGCCAAGTTTTGTAATTTACTGCTAAAAGCACTCAGTTTGGGTGCTGATGTGTATAGTTATAAGAACCTATACAGAATCTAATTTTTCAAGGGCACTTCAAAGAAATTCTTTGGGTTTTCTTACTATAGAACTTGATGGTTACAGTTCCATGTTATTTTTGACTTATAAAGTATAAAACTCATGTGATAGAATTGCATTTGTATTTTTTAACCTGCTGTGACTTCCTTTCTCTATCTCTTAAGTTACTGTGCAAGAGGATGGGGTAAAAGACCCATAAACAACAAAGTGCTATAATGATATACCTCAAAAAAAGTCACTGTTGTGGCTTTGGAAAGAGTTCAAAACTTAATAGCACTGAAAGAGTGCCTAACCAACGTAAACAATGCTAACTGCCTTGTAAAGCAACACTAACTGGTATATAAAGCTTTAAAGGGTCAGGCTCTCCACACATTATGTGGAAAGTTCACTTAAACATCATTTTATATGGGAGTTGAAAATCATCTTATTAGAACCTCTTAGCAAACCCAGGCCACTGGTCCTCAAAAGGCCAGAACTCTGAAAAAGCAGCAGCCAAAAGATCCGAGAGGGTTTACTTTACAAAAATCCCCTTCCAAAACCAAACCAAAACCAAACCAAAAAACCAGCAACAACAACAAAAAAGGGTGTTTGCCACACTGTAGTAAGGACTGTGGTAAGGGCAAACAGAATGACATCTTCTTGCCCATGACCAATAAATCCTGAAGAACTTTGAACTTCTGAAGTTTCTGACCTTCTTGTGCTGGGAGACCATGAGCCAAAAACCTGAACCTGTCTCTACAGTATATTTAAAAGATGAATATGCATAGATATCACTACTCTCATATACACATATATACATGTCTTTTGCTCACTTTCTACACTTATATATACATGACCCTCTCTATAAACATACATAAAATGCCCAACCTAAAATGTTCTAGTCAAATCAGCAGAAAGAATTAGCAGACGCGGACTTAAACAGAATTTTACCACAAAGGTACAAATCTATTTTCCTGCTAAAACCTGGGGTACTGGGAAAATATGAAAGTAATAGATAAAAAATATATAAAAATATATATATAAATAAATATATAAATAAATAGATAAAAAGATATATCTATTGTGTCAAGTTTTAAAAACACATTAGAGAATAATAACAATTGTATTTCCTCATTCTATACAATTATAAATAAGCAAATGGATTTTTTTTCCATTTGCAACAGTTTTTAAATGATTTTTGTACCAAATGTCATACCAACACTTGCACTGGTGTGACTCATTACAGAAGTAGCCTGTGCAGAAGTTCATAAGAGCTTATCCCAGGCTTTAGGCAGGACTTCAGTAAGACGCACGTATCTGCCCCCCTGAACTGGGGACTTTTCCTCATTAAGTTTATGGAAAGGATATACCATAAACTGGAGGCTGTTTTCAATTTTACATGCTCAGGATATTTTGTTTCTGGCTGAAAAAAGTGTGAAAAAATACACATAAAGAGGAGACTTATATGCATATTATACTACTATACTGTCTTGAGGAAGGACATACTTATTTCCAAGACATGGGTCATTGGTTTGTTGGTCACAGAGGGGTCCGGTCCATCCTCCTTCGCACTCACAGGAGAAGCCTGACTGGCTGGTAGCATGGCAGGTTCCATGCACACAGACTTTCTTATGACAAGGCTCGCAGCCTGGCAGAATTCCCACTTGCAGGGGCACGTTTCGGAAGTCCTGGAGTTCGCTGTTGATGTACAGGTTACGGATGCAACCATGGAAGCTGGTGCCATTCTGTCCCGGAGACTGGCGTAACGCTGCTATGTTATTTTTCACAGGCATGCCTAGGAAATTAATAATAGCAAATAATCAATGTAATCTTTGATACAAGTTTCTACAAAAAAAAAAAAAAAAAAAAAAGAAGTTGTTGAAATTTAGCAGTTGATACATGATTTTTTGTAAGCTGCTAAGACTCAAATCCAGAAGAATTTAGTAGGACCAGCTCATCAATTTGGAGCTGGCGTACACATTTCAAATGTGAAACTTTGCTAGGGAAAATTCTTGGAAAGAAAAGCTCACCAGGAGAGGTTCCATAACTTTCAAAAATATTTTTGTTCAGTGTGTCTCAAAAACAGATTAATAAAAAAGTCCCTCATAGTTTCCACTACTGTTTTAAATAAAGATAGTAAATAATAACAATAATTCAACATCAAAATAGTCACATGCAGATATTTCTATATAGTGCAAATGCCCCTGATATTGATGATTTTCAAAGTAATTGCTCTGTTGTAGTCTGTAATTGTTACAGGTGTGATTGGAGCAGGAGGTATAAGGAATGCAGTTATACTGTTGTAATCAGTTAATTATTTAAGACTAATTCAGAAGGAATGTTACTGTTAAACATTGTTTCCTTGTAAAAATGAAGTCTCTTCTACTCCTACCCCCTGCTTTTTTTTTCCCTTTTTTTTTAAACTTATTGTCAACATATTGGTCTATATTAGTTAGTCCTTAAGATACTATTTTCAAATAATTAATACAAAAACAATTAAATACCTCCTGGGACAAATAAGAAAAGGAAATCAAAATGTACTGAGCATTAGAAAAGGATCTGTCTACCTGAAAATAAGCATGCTAATTAGCTTCGCAGTTTTATTCATAGGCAAAATTAACAATTTTCATTCTGGTACTTAGTAAGATCACAACCACAGAAAGAGGTAATGTTCTGCATAGTTGCTCCTTAACCATGTAAACCAATACCTCTAGTGCTTTAAAATAGTTACTCAGAACAGTTTAGAGTAAAGCAGAAGGGCTACACAACCTGATGAAGTTGACGTGCCTTTCATTTAGGGGTTACTGTCATTTCATTTGTGCTAAGCTTCAGTGATTAGGAAAATGAGCAATATTGCATCTATACGGCTGAAGAGCCTAATCTGCT